>NC_143588.1:111188394-111488394 GCF_048544385.1 Mastigoproctus giganteus
TTCAGTCTAGCAGGCAACTGGGACAATCACCAACAAAAGTCTTAAGTAAACTGAAGCAAATACTATGTGTTTTATGATATTAAATTATGGTATAGTTATCATTTGTATTGTATATATGCTATATAATGATTGGTTAAAATTTGAGACAAATTCAAGCTTAATTTTCAGTTAGTCGACCACACATATTGTTATTATTATTAATAGCCATATAGTGCAAGGAAGCCAGAGGCTTATGCTGCACCATCCAAAAAAAAAATTCCCGAGTTACCCTGAGAGAGAGAGAGAGAGAGAGAGAGAGAGAGAGAGAGAGAGAGAGAGAGAGAGAGAGAGAGAGAGAGAGAGAGAGAGAGAGAGAGAGAGAGAGAGAGAGAGAGAGAGAGAGAGAGAGAGAGAGAGAGAGAGAGAGAGAGAGAATCAGAAGTAGAAAGGAATCACCAAGAAAGAGAAGAATGATGATATCCAGCTCAGGACCCTGGGTGTGCCAAGCCCATACTCACTAGATGTGTTATATCACCTCACCCTAGAAAAACTGTGAGAACCCACTAATGCCTATTAATTTTTTTTTAGTACTTTATATTTACATCGCCTATGATTTTTAGGGGCAACATAAATAATGGTATTAGTAGTAACAATGTAAGAATGCTTAAGATTGTCTTAAGATAGATTGTCTTGTCTAATTGTTCCTTGAAATTTTTCAATCTATCCATTTCCACACAAAAGATGGAAATTTGTTGCAACAATCAGCAATAATTTTTCTAGATCTTGTTGCAGTAATTTACCCTGATTATTGTCATTAACCATTCTGGCAACCTTTGATATACCTTCATCACTATCATCGATAAATATAAATACATTGGCTGAAGGCAAACTTCTAGGCATCTATCCTGCAACCACCCTTCAATTTGAATCTATGCCCCCTCATTGCGCAATCTAAGCAAATGGAAGAAAGGATGAACAACTGTACAGAGAAATTGGCCAGTAAATCAGAATGTCTTATAATGGGAGATTTTAAATTTCTAGATATTGACTGGAGCTTGTGGGTTGGTCACATGCACAATAGCAAGACTTTTGTGGATTTATTGGATGAATGCTTTCCACAGCAGTATGTTTGAGAGGCAATCAGAGAGAGTAATACTCTTGATCTGATTATCAGCAGTGATTATTCGTGCATTAAGAATCTGCAGATAAAGAAACCACAAGCTGGCAGTGATCAGTGTACTAATGTGGGATTTACTTAAAGATGTAACAACTATCAGAGGTAAAGGAAAGGGTTTTGCTTCCATAAAGGTAACTACAGTGTTCTCAGCCAGTTTTTAAATTCTGTACAGTGGGACCAACTGATGATGTTACCAACAGCAAATTCTAAGTGGGAAGCATTCAAGGAATTAATCATGGAAGCTACTAGGCTTTTCATACCAATTAAGAAATATTGTTCAAGGTTTAGGCCTAAATAGATGTCAGATGAACTAATGAGACTCATGACAGAGAAAAAAAATGCATGGGATGCATATAAATTATCAGGCAACACAGAAGCTTATGGCAGATATAAGCTAGTCTGTAATCAAGTCACAAAGGAGGTTAAGCAGGAGAAGGCAGTTTAGGAGAAATCTTTGGCAAAGGATGCAAAGACTTCTTTACTTATGTAAACTCTAGAAGGAAGGGGATGAATCAGATTGGTTGACTTGATATTGATGGTTCAACTGTTGATGATCCCACTCAGGTAGCTGACAAACTGAATGAGTATTTTGCATCTACATTCACACATGAGGAATTCTGTAGAGAAGTGGAGGCCAGAAGTTCATCAAACTCTAATAGGGAGCCAAATGATTTTGTAATAACTGAGGGAAAAGTTTGAAAAGAAATTGATGAAGTTAAACATAAGAAAGGCACCTGAGGTGAATGAGATCTATCCAATTATATTAAGGGAGGCAGCACAGGAAATAGGCAAACCCTTAGCCATAATTATGAGAGCATTCTTGGATTCAGGGGAGGTCCCAACAGACTGGAGATGTGCAAATGTATCCCCAATTCACAAAGGGAGATCAAAGGGTGACATGAATAATTACAGACCTGTTAGTTTAACTTCTGTTGTGGGGAAAATAATGGAATCACTGGTTAAAGAAGCAATGCAGGATGATCTATATAAGACTGCAGTTATAGTTCAAACACAGCATGGGTTTGTTGAGGGGAAATCGTAACGGATAAATCATTGAACATAAAAGACTGTGTAGATTGAAGCAGTATGGCATTAAGGGCAAATTGCAGCTATGAATAAAGGGATGATTGAGTGCGAGAACACAATGCTATTAGTGGAGTCCCCCCAGAGTTTGGTGTTGGGCCAACTGTTGTTTTCTATATTTATTACTGATATAGATGAAGGTATATCAGGCTTGATGTCCAAGTATGTAGATGATACAAAGGTTGGCAGGGCTGTTGTTGTTGATGTTTGGTTTTTAGGAGCATTAGCAACTAAGGCCATATTGCTCTGGGATATGTGGTTGTCATTCCCTAACCTTTCCGCATCTTCCATATTTGGTGGTGACGGGCTCGAACCCCGGTCTAATCAAGAAGCGTGTGCTACGCCCTGCTGCTCCTTCCCACCTGGCTACGGAGGCGCCCCTGTTGGCAGGGCTGATGAAAGTAACGATGGTAGGTTGCTGCAACAGGATCTAGAAAATCTGGGCAGATGGGCTGAGAGGTGGCAACTGAAGTTTAACATTGACAAATGCAAAGTACTGTATATGAGTAGCAGTAACCCCAGAGTAGTGGAGAATGTAAAAGACCTGGGGGTATCGTGCAGTTAGATATGAAGTTTTCAGAGCAGTGCAGACAGGCTGCCAGAGCAAACCATGGGGTTCTTGTCAATGATATACAGGAACTTTGCTAGCAGGGATAAGGAGGTGATTATCTCTTTGTATAAGGCAATGGTCAGGCCGTGCCTTGAGTAATGCATACAAGCCTGGAGGCCTCATTTTAAGAGGGATGTAAAGCTGCTGGAACGAGTACAGAGAAGAGCAACAAGATTGGTGAGGGGAACAAAGGGGTGTTCTCACCAAGAAAGGCTTAAGTTCTGCAAATTGCAGCATCTTGAGACTAAGCACATGTGAGGTGATCTGATTGAGGTGTATAAGGTTTTGAATGGTTTGAACAAACTCAATGCTGATGGATTCTTCCTCTTGCTCAGATTACATACTTGAGCAGACAAATTCAAATTTAGGAAAGTATTAATTTTGGAGAAATGAATAAGTGAAAGGGGAATTTTTTTTTTTTTTTGGCTCATGTTTTATAAGCTTGCTTTCTTTCACCAATATGCCACTACTAATGCTATCAGCATTGAGCCTTGCTCAATCCATTCATAGCCTTGAAAAACACCTCACTCACATCACCTTGCAAATTCCAGACTGCAATTTTCAGAAGTGAAGCCTTTCTTTGTAAGATCACCCTTTTGTTCCCTTCACTAATCTCATTGCCATTCTCTGCAACATTCCAGCAGAAGGTGAAGAGAATGGCAATGAGATTAGTTAAGGGAACAAAAGGGTGATCTTTGCCTAACCATGACCTGGTACAAAGGGATAATCACCTCCTTATCCCTCCTAGCAAAGTTCACATATATCATTGACAAAACCCAATGAGCTGTAAATAATCCCCAGGTCTCTTTCATTTCCCACTACCCTAAGTCCAGTATCACACAGTTGGTATGTTAAACCAAGATTACTGCTGCCCATATGTAGTACCTTGCATTTGTCAATGTTAGCTTCAACTGCCATTTCTCAGCCCATCTGCCTAATTTTTCTAGACCTTGTTGCAGTAACTTACCCTGATTATTGTCATTAACCATTCTGCCAACCATTGATATACCTTCATCACTATCATCAATAAATATAAACACAATAGGCCCAGCACTGAATCCTAGACTTCACTAATAACATTAAATCATGAAGAGCAGTACCCATTAATAACCATATTCTGTCTTCTCCCATTCAATCATCCCTTTATTAAGATCAGTAAATTTGCCCTTAATGCCACAGTGCTTCAATTTGTTCAGCTATCTTTTATGTGAAACAGTATCAAAAGCTTTCCTGAAACCCAAGTACATGATATCAAAATTATTTTTTGCATTCATTTCATTTGTTACTGAATCAGAGTATCCAATTAGACTGGTCAGACAATACTGCTCCTTAACAAATCCATGCTGTGACTGCATACAATTGCAATTTATAGATGTTCTAGATTAGCAGTTCTCAAACTTTTTTTGACAATGGGACAATATTAATGAAAATACAATGATATAAATTGTGGGTGGGCTGTATATCAGGTTAATGCTGTGATATTACTACCATCCTTGCTCAAAAGAATGGTTGAAAAGAGAAGGGGTCGTAGGTGCATCATGTTATCGTGACTGTGATATTCAAAGTACCTATCAGTCAACTAATTATTTTCTGCGAACCAATCCCCAACTATATGCCCAGTTCCCTCCATTTTTCTCCATACCTGGAATTGGTCATCAAAAGTTTTACCACAAAATTCGGTTAACAATAAATATTTGCAAAAGTCCTGTGCATTTCGTATTAACAGGTTTTTACTGTAGTTCCTCCCTTCCCAAAGAACTCGGGCGCGTCCGTAGCCAGGTGGGAAGGAGCAGCAGTGCGTAGTACACGCTTCTTGATTAGACCGGGGTTCGAGCCCGTCACCACCAAATACGGAGGATGCGGAAAGGTCAGGGAATGACCACTGCATATCCCGGAGCAATATGGCCTTAGTTGCTAATGCTCCTAAAAAAAAAAAAAAAAAAACCAAACCCAAAGAACTCTGGTAGTCATTTTTGTAGATTTTGCTAATGCTTTCAACACCTAGCATTCTCAGAAGGATATGCCAGGCCAACATGCCCATGAACTTCTACAAAATCATCTGCAGCCACCTCAAGAACAGAAATGCATTAGTCAGTCAGGACCAAGTTCCAAGAAAAAAGCATTACAAATGGCTGTCCCCAGGACTGTGTACTGGGTCCATTCTTTTGGACCACAGTACTGGACAAGTTCCTGAATATGGACTTAAATCCAGATGTCTCTGTCTTCGCTGATGGCCTGATCATCACAGTGAAGATAAACAACAACAGGGAATTGGAAAATATGGCTAATGCTGCTTAAATTAAGCTACAGGATTGGATACAAGTCCATAAATTAAAAATTGTACCAGATAAAACCAAAACTATCTTCCTAAAAGGTACCCTTATAAGGGCACCACTTATAAAAATTAATGGCACTTCTATCAGAATGATCCAAGAATTAAAATAACACAATTCAATACACTTCTTTGCACTCTCCCTCAAAACTACAGGGTATATGCCATCAACTCTGGGAGTCTTACTTGCCTTTATGACTCAAAAGTTTTTCTAATAAATCATCATCTGTAATTACGACATCGCTAATTTCATATGGCTCAGCCTCTTCTCAGCATGAAAGATCTTTTGTCAGTTAAGACAGATGCAAACTACTACCTGTTCAATTGATCCACATCAACTGGGTTGTCTAAGACTTTCCTACACCCAGTGCACAAGGGTCCAATCTGATTCACTTTTTTTTCTTTCTTGTATTCACATACACGAAAAATTCATTGTTCCCATTCTTTGCTCTCTCGGTCAATGCTGTCTCATACACAGCCTTGGTCTCCCTGATCTTATTTGTGGTACTATTACAGCTCAACTTGTACCTGTTGTAGGCTTCAGTACTTTTCATCGCTCTGTAACTGTCCCATGCTATCTTTTTCTGCTCTATTTCACCAGCCAGCTCTGCAGCCATCCATTTCCATTTCACCATCTTCCTCCTGTAATATTTTCTTAAAGATACATATGCATTCATGGCTGCTGTGATTTTTGCTTTAAAAGTATTCCATAATTCAAATGTATTCGCCATCCCTCAGCAATCTGCCCAGTTCACAGATGCCATATAATGTCTTAAACTGTCAAAGTCCCCTCTTCTGAAGTTAAAACCCTGTGCCTTTAACTACTGCAATATCTTTCTTCATCTTCCAACTGGCGATTCCATGATCACTTGCTGACAATGGTTTCTGTACTTTAAGCCCTGTGATGTCATCTGAATCATTAGTAATGATGAGGTCAGGAATATTCTCACTCCTAGTACTTTCTCAAACATGCTGGTACAAATAATAATTATCTAGTTTATTTTAAAATGTTTTTCACCATCATGAGTTTCCCTCCCACTTATTCCACTCAATCTAGGCAAATTAAAGTCACATTCATAATAAGACATTCATGCTTGCCCATTGCATCTGCATGTAAAGACTCTCATCATATTCTTCACAATCTTCTGGCCTGTAGATTACTCCCACTCTCATTGTTCCTTTGCTTCCAACTAACTCACACCACACAGATTCTATGCTGGCAGATGCAACCTTCAGATCAGCAAAAGTTCTTTTTGCACCCAGGCTGTTTTTCATAAGAAGCATGACCTCTCCACCCTTCTATCTTGCCTATCTTTCCTAAATACATTATACATACTGTAGTGTAAGTCTTCATCAGCAATTACCAGGTGGCACCATTTTTCCATTAGAACTATTATATCAGCATTAGGTGTCCTAACGAGGAGTTCAAATTCTGCCATTTTATTGACAACACTCCTGACATCACAGTTGAGACTAAGTAATCTTCTATAGTTTACTTTGCCAATTTGAAAAAATTATTTTATAAGGAAAAAGAATACACTTACATGAAAAACTTTAATTGAATTTGTAAAATTAATCTCAATATTATTAAATTATTTGGTAACTGGGCCATCCCTTAGTAACACATAAGAGAAAGTAATTTAGGTTTTACTTTGTTAAATTTGCTAGTTTCTGTACTTTAACTGAAATCCCCCCCCCCAAGAAATCCCCAAAATTTAGTGTTACTCCTCAATCCAGTGAAGAATTCTTCCTTACTGTCCTTTTCACAGAATTCATTCTTTTACCCTTGCTTTCTGGACAAAGAGCTGATCAGAGATTTGCCATTGCATACAGTACATTATAATGCCTACTTACAGAGTTACCACCAAAATAATGGCATCGATGGCGGAACGCGTAAAAAACTGTAGCTTTTTTAAATATTTCGATACGTACAAAAATAAGCAAACCTGATTGATTGGAGCATTTACAATTTACTACGTTACTTAGACAACAACAAAAAAGGCCACTGAGGAAATGCAAACTGCTAAAAAAATCGAAAAAAACCCAAGAAATGGAACTCCCCCACTTGCAAAATAACATGCCTAATCTGCTATGGTTAGTATTAGTTAGGGTATTATTCTTCCCCCCCCCCTTGCCGCTGTTTTAAAGTCGGGAACTTGTTTTCCTATTTGAAAACAGCTGAAAGGGGGGGGGGGAATAAACACCCTAAGACTGAGGCAGTCTAGAGGAGGGGCCCTATTCTAAAGATAGGGTACAGTCACTACCTGAAAACCCACGGAGAAACGACCCACTGCCCACAGAATCTGTATTAAACTATGACGTTTCAGGGCGACACCGCTGGAAGAGGGAAAGGGCCAGGAGACAGTTGGTTTGGATTGGTTGTTAAAGAGTAGTAAGGAGACAACAATGAATCTCATGGAGTAGTAGGTGGGCCTCAGAATGGATAACTTTGCTTCTAATACACACAATCAATGTAAAAATAGCCTTACCATACGTCCCCGTTTGACGGAAACTATCCCAGTTCTTAGATCTTGTCCCGGCTAGTTTATAATTTTGTCCCGGTTCATAAAATAACTTAAATTCATTACATTAAAATTTAGCGCGTCTACAGTTTCTTTCTTCGGATGGCTGACAGATGGCGCTAAAAACTATAAAATAAGAAAAAAAGATTTCCGCTTGTAAGATATTCTGTGAATTAATGCATGTAGGAAAGCCGATGGAGATTATTTTGTTACATCTGTGAATGACATTTTACATTTTTAAGTGTTTTTTCTAAAATAAATCCATTAAAATTACGATTTAAAAATGCCGAAAAGGAAATGTATATTGAGTGATTCGTTAAAAGAAGAATATCCCTTTTCTGAAAAGGGTGTATGGCTATGGGCACAGAGTAATAATATCTTACTTCTCTGTGGCTATGGGTTAAGTGTGAACAGTGTTCATCTACATTTTCAGTGTCTCATGGTGGGCGTTCAGACATAAAAGGTCGTCTGAAATGTGACCTGCATAAACCTAGTTTGGTTGTAACCTCCAGTTCTTTAAAACTTTCATAATTTTTAAAAAGCGCAAATCCAGTTGACAGAGAACTTTTAATAGCTGCTCAAAAAGCAACTTCTGAATTCCATACTGCTGTTTTTTTAAGCTTCAAAACAAGTGTTCATCAAAATTAATATGTAAGTTCTTTGAAACAAGCTTTGGTCTTGCATGATCGAAGTAGTAGTAGAGTGGCATGTGATGCAAGAAAGCAAGTGTATGAGCTTATGCAGCATCAGCCAAAAAAAAAAAAAAAATTAGAAAACAAATCCGTCTAAATGTTTGTCCAGTTCCTCCTTAATTTTTTTTAAACTTATCAACTTCCACAACGACAAATGGAATATTTTTCCAGCAATTAACCACCCGCTCGCTAAAGGCAAATTTCCGTACACCTGTTCTACATCTGTCTTTCCTCAATTTGAATTTATGCTCCCCTTAGGTTTGTAATCTGAACAAGTGGAAGAATCCCATCAGAATTCAGCGTGCTCAACCCATTCAAGGCCTTATACACCTCAATCAGATCACCTCGCAGGTGCCTAGTCTCCAGCCGCTGCAGTTTGCAGAACTTAAGTAAGAGGATCCCTTCATTCCCCTCACCAATCTTGTTGCCCTTCTCTGTACACGCTCAAGCAAATCTACATCTTTCCTAAAATGAGGCCTCCAGATCTGTATGCAGTACTCAAGGCGTGACCATTGCCTTATACAGAGGGACAATCACCTCCTTTTCCCTGCTAACAGAATTCCTACATATCATTGACAAAACCCCATATCCTGCCCTGGCAGCCTGTCTGCTTTGCTCAGAAAACTTCATATCTGACTGCACAATCACTCCCAGGTCTTTTTCATTTTCTACCACCTTAAGTGTAGTACCACACAGTTGGTACGTTTCTCTGGGGTTACTTCTACCCATCTGCAGTACTTTGCATTTGTCAAGGTTAAACTTCAGTTGCCACTTCTCAGCCCATCTGCCCAAATTATCTAGATCCTGTTGCAGTAGCACACTGCCATTACTGTCATTAACAACCCTGCCAACCTTTGTATCATCTGCAAACTTCCACATTAAGCCTGATATACCTTCATCAATATCATTGATAAATATACAAAACAACAGTGGACCCAACACCCAACCCTGTGGGACTCCACTAATAACATTAGTCCACGAAGAGCAGCACCCATTGATTACCACCCTCTGTCTTCTCCCACTCAACCATCCTTTTATCCATTGTAGCAACTTACCCTTAATACCATTCTGCTCCAATTTGGAAGACTACTTCCATGCGCAACAGTGTCAAAAGCTTTCCTGAAATCCAAGTATATGATATCAAAATTATTTTTTTGCATCCAGTTCCTTTGTAACCACATTATAATAACCAATCAAATTTGTCAGAGAAGACTTACCCTTAACAAACCCATGCTGTGTCTGAATTATTGCTACAGTCTTGTCTAGATGATCCTGCAATGCATCTTTAACCAGTACTCCATTATTTTACCCGGAACAGAAGTTAAACTAACTGGTCTGTACAGAAGCGGATTAAGGTCGGTTGAGGCCCCGGGCGCAGAAGAAAATATTGGGCCCCTTAAAAAAAAAGAGAGAGAGAGGGAAAATAAAAATACATGTTAACCATTTTTTAAAATAAATAAAAAATATTATGTACTATTAATGTTTTATTTCCAATAAAATTTGAACATAATATATGTATTATATTCGCGTCTTTTTTTTAATTTGTCTTTTTTCAGCCCCTGATAGATGTTTTTTTTTTTTTTTTTTTGATTTGGTAGTTGTTTTTTGGGCATCGGCTTCTGTGGCCATATTGCACCTCCCAAGGTTTTTGCAGTACTTTGATCCAAGCCCGAGGCGGGAATCGAACCCGCGACCTTTGGGTTGCTGGGCAGGTACTTTACCCACTCGGCTAGCCCGGTCGGCTCTGATAGATGTCGTTTCATTTTTCTAGCTACCATTGGTAGCCTACCAATGAAAAGAAAAATATAAAATTTAATAGTCTAAATGATAAGAATACTAGAGAAGAGATTTTTCGTTATAGCGCAATAAATTAATGATTAATTAAAATTCAAAAATTATTCATAAACTACGAAAATTCAGGCGCTGATGTAACAACAGGAATTAATTTTATCTTAATATAATTTCAACAATAAAGTCTGCACTGCAGGAGAACCTTTGTAAGTACAAAGGAGCAAATACGATTCTATTGCTCCGATGAGCCTATGCAGGGGGGGCCTATGCAGCGTTGTATGTGTATAGTATGCAGCGTAGTAATGAAATAATGAAAATAAGCGAATATAAACATACTATCAGGTTTTACCGCCGATTGTAAACTTGTACGTAATTAAAATTGCACATATGAAACCAAACTTGGTGTCATTAGAAAAAAGTGTAAAGTGTGGGGTTTTGTGGGGCTCTTCAGAAGTCGCGGTCCAGGGCGCCCGGCGTTAAATCCGCCTCTCCCACGTGGACTGATAGAGGACTTTTTATGTGCGGGGCTGAAGGAGGGAGATAGAGACGCTTGTCAGGTAAGAAAACTAACTAAGAATGATAAAAGTAGATTTTCAGTGAAGCATCAAATTTCGGAGTTGATGGAGGGAAGTTTCCTTGGAGTTGACACACTTCGAGGGCTGTTGAGAGCCCCCGATTCAGTAAAAAGATTTTTTTTTTCGTAAATTGTATTCTAAACTAATTTTATTTTAACTAACTTTTAAATTATTAAAAATAATTAAATTAAAATTTCATTTGATAATTAGTAAAATATTTAAAAAGTTGTTTCGTATTGGAACTTATTTTAATTATAATTAAAAATAATTAATTTAATTTAAATTACTTTTTAATTATAATAAATAAAAATGTTTACATATTTCTGTTCACAGGGAGATTCCAGTGGACCGCTGTTCATTAATCGCCGTGGCTCTGGATGGACTTTGGTCGGAATCGTGTCCTTTGGTTACAGATGTGGAGGGCCCACGTTTCCCGGAGTGTATACTAGAGTCACCTGCTACCTGAAGTGGGTAAGCGATAACACCGACATGGAAAATGCGCTGTAAACAGGCGATGGGAAGCGAAGATCCTTCTTTTGGACCCTGCTGCACTATGAATGAGTTCAGGTTGCTCAACCAAGTCTCCAATGTCTATGCCAATTCCTTGCTATCACAAGATTGGCTGTGAATTGCGAAACAGAATAATATTAGAGGTAACGTTTCTATAAAAGTGTGCCTATAATCGGAAAAATACGGTATTTCATCTAATTGTGCAAGAACATATGGTTTGTCGAATGCACTTTTACACCATCTTACCTTATATATGTACGTTTAATTTTATTTTGAGATTATCATACTAATTTCATGTTTATGTGTTCTGTTTATGAAGAATGTTACGTTTTTACTGTTTTTATGAACGTGATTTTTAAGTTTATGTAAATGTTTTCCATTTACTTTACTCGTCTTCATGTATATTTACGAGTCTTTCCAAAATACTGTACAGAAGTTTTGTTAAAGAGTATTCTTAAATAAAAGTGTTACTTTTTAAAATAAAAGTGTTAAATGAAATTTTCGTGTTTGTCTTACTTCAAAATACCTGCATGTTGTATAAACTAAAGGCAGCCCTTTCAAGGAGCATGTGACAATGCTAAAGATGCTTTTGCTTCTTGCTTCACGCACGCATATCATTTAAATAATCTTTCATACGACGAACAGATAAATATGTTTCAGTTTAAAAAAGACAAACTTCTTTACAAAACTAAACCGTTATTCCGCGAATAAGATACACGATATGAATCTTAACACACTTCCAGGTGATAGAGGGTATCATCTTAATGTCCTAATTGAAGGGGAGTTGATGATTTTCCAAAAAAGACTGAGCTCCACCATCTTACTACAGCGAAGATCTTACTAGAAGAGCAGGACCAACTGTGCGGTCAACAGGATCCATTGATATGGCTCTTTTAGATTTTACTATCTGATGATTCGTGAAACTGGGATTTGTGAGGCATTTAGACTCGTTGACAGGGATATGTTTTGCTGAATATGGGAGGATTGGATTACAGGTGGGACCTTTATCACACGGGTGTGGTTGCAAGTTTGAACCGTGTGTCCCATTCGCAGAATAACGCTTTAGTTTTTGAAAGGAGGGACTGTACCAAATGGCGAAGAGATATCCTTTTAATATTAAAGTATTATTATTAGTATGTTAGTAATAATAATTATTAGCTAGTAACTAACAGGAACGAGGAATGTTTTCTCTAATGAAAAAAGCAATTACCTTCTTTGAACTGCAGGTCTCAGCATGAAGAGGAGTCAGATCTAATGTACGAATAATGAACTGGGCATCGCAACAGATTCACAATAAACGCAATAATGCTTAACTGTTGCAAACTTATTTCCGGTACCCTAATATTACGAATTGAACAATTTGGATTGTTGAACTGCTATATAAAGGCCTAACGAACTAAAAAGCTTGTTCCAAATTGAAACGACTTGTTCCAGTTTGGTACCAGCTGTGGAGTATTCTAGCTTGAAGGACCATTGGAATGGAAGAAAGACTGTCTGAGCGGATGGTTGATCTGGAAAGAGGTAGTAGACTGTCCTTTTTTTTTTTCAACCAGAACTCAGCTTAGTCGAAATCCTTTTTAATGGCCGAGTTTAGGAAGCTTTACAGAAATGGCCAACGACTGTTTGCAACTTCTTAAGTAGTCTGCAGCTGGAGGAGCATGGGGTAGGAGGCGGGCAAGGCTTATTGGTTAGGGATCTTGATAGAAACAATTGGTTTCTCCGAAGGGGACTGCTAATTTTGAAACAGTCCTCAGATGGGGGGACATGGGGTCAATAAGGTTAGGGAACTTGATAGTAGTAAACGGCCCCATGGTTAAGGAACTTGATAGAAGTAAATGGCTGTTCTAAGAGGATTATCCGGAAGTTGGAAGCTGTCGGCAGCTGGAGGAGCATGGGGACGGTTGGAGGGAACCCCTATGGTTTGGTAATTTGATAGAATTACTGTTTTAAGAGGATTGTGTCTAATTTTATGGCTGGTAACCAACCCAGCTGAAATAATAACTACTCAAAAGTCTCAAGAAAAAACAAACTGGTCAACACGGGTTATGACTTTGCCTGTAAAATGGAACTGAAACGGAGAACGAAATTAAAATTTAATTATTGGAATATCGGAACAGGCCATCTGGTCTAAATCCTTGAAAGGATGGTGTCCTATTTTAAGTAAGAGATTGGAGGAGAACACATATGATTATGGAGTTACTATGAAGTTATTCCTAACCTCGTACTTTTGCACAAAATCCTTATTATGGGGTGTTTGTGCTGATCAAATTTATATCGAATTGTCCTACAAATAATTGCTCGGATAGACCTTTAGATGGTGGAAGAACCATACGCACGAGTGTGCCTTCATCTCGAGCTTGTGAAACTTATTTTTAAAAGTAGAATACATTGATTAATAACTGACTCGAAATTGACTGTTCCCGGATTTAGTATTTTTAAATAATTTCTATCCAGCAAAGCAGAGAAATTCACCATTCATTGAATCACTTAATTGAGAGGCACAATATGGTGACGCCTCATAACCTTAGCTGTTCAAAGTATTTTTCACAATTTATTATTCAATTTATTTTTAATTTTACCCGAGGTGGTCTCGATCCTCGGTTGTTACGTTGGTGAAACCCAAAAACAACTGCTTCTGTGATCAAGTTACTGGAAAATTTCTTTGTAGATTTCCCTTCCATCTGGCACACTCGAAGTGATAAGTTTATATGATACATTTGAAGAAAAGGGGATGGAGAGGTGATTGTGGTTAATAGTAATCCACTTAACTAAAATGGAGGTTTTTAAAAATGGCCACGGGTAGGCTTTATTTGCTTACAGGTGTGGGGCGTGTGACCAAAGCGGCAGCACCTGTAGCATTTGTGTGTGTAGTATGTGTATAGAGCGTAGTATGTGTATAGTATGAAGCGTAGTAATGAAATAATGAAAATAAGCGAATATAAAAATACTATCAGGTTTTACCACCGATTGTAAACTTGTACGTAATTAAAATTGCACATATGAAACCAAACTTGGTGTCATTAGAAAAAAAGTGTAAAGTTGGGGTTTTGAGGGGCCCTTCAGAAGTCGGGCCCAGGGCGCGCTCCCGGTGCGCCCGCCGTTAAATCCGCCTCTGGGTCTGTAATTACTCGTGTCACCCTTCGATCCCTCTTTGTGAACTGCGGATACATTGTGAGGCTATCATTATAAATGACATTGTAGCAATGACAATTGATGAACTCAATGAAGATTTAAATAAATTAAATATATCAATCACAACTGATGCTTCCAATAGAAAAGAAGTTAAAATTATAATTCTACAGGGATGGGATACACTTAAATAGAAAGGGTGCAAGAATATTTGCTGATGCTATCGAGGCAGTGTTAGGTGGGTCGGAAAACTGCTAGCTTGGGGGGAGACAAAGACCAATAGATTGACAGTAGCCACTGGCAGAGGTGAAAGAGATTCTTGCACTGCTTCTATTAGAATGAACAGAAGCCTGAAAAACAAGATGCATGGTATTTCAGAGACTGCTGGGAGCCATTGCGGTACAAGTAAACACATGGGTTGTGTTAGGGTAGCTAAGAATAGAAACAGGTGCAGGTATACTTGCGTGTACACCAATGCTAGGAGTTTAGTAAATAAATTTGATGAATTTGAGGTATTGCTCAAAACATCGAAGGCAGATATTGTTGGGATATCAGAGACGTGGTGTCACACAGATATAAGGGATGCAGAACTGCAATTTGGGGAGTACAACGTCTACAGAAAGGATAGACAGGATAGGAAGGGGGGAGGGGTTATGCTATTAGTTAAGAAACACATAAAAACCAAGGAAGTGAAGCCAGTCGACATCGCTGGACAGTGCAGTGTGGAGTCAGTTTGGTGTGACATAAACATTGGGAGATCAAAATTGAGAGTAGGAGTGTGCTATAGGCCTAATGACTCTGATGAGTATAATAAGGAACTGTACAGGGAAATAGAGTGGGCCAGTAAATCAGAGTGTCTTATAATGGGAGATTTTAATTTCCCAGATATTGACTGGAATTTGGGGGCTGGTTACTCACACACTAGCAGGGCTTTTGTGGATTTATTGGATGATTGTTTTATACATCAGCATGTTCGGGAGGCAACTAGAGGGAGTAATATTCTTGATTTGATTATCAGCAGTGATTCTTCATGCATTAAGAATCTGCAGATAAATGAACCACTAGGTGGCAGTGATCACAGTGTGCTGAAGTGGGATTTACTCAAAGAGGTAACTACCATTAGGGGTAAAGGGAAGGGTTATTGCTTCCGTAAAGGCGACTACGATGGACTGAGACAGTATTTAAATTCTATACAGTGGGACCAACTGATGATGTTACCAACAGCAAATTCAAAATGGGAAGCATTCAAAGAACTTATCTTGGAAGCTACTAGGCTTTACATACCAACTAAGAAATATTGTTCAAGGTTTAGGCCAAAATGGATGTCAGATGAACTAATGAGGCATATGGCAGAGAAGAAAAATGCATGGGATACATACAAATTAACACATGACACAGAAGCCTATGATAGATACAAGTTGATATGCAACCAAGTTACAAAGGAGGTTAGGCAGGCGAAGGCAGATTACGAGAAATCCTTGGCAAGGGATGCAAAGAAAAACAGCAAAGAGTTCTTTACTTATGTAAACTCTAGAAGGAAGGGGATGAATCAGATTGGTCCACTTGATATTGATGGGTCAACTGTTGATGATCCTGCTCAGGTAGCTAACAAACTAAATGAATATTTTGCATCGACATTCACACATGAGGAGTTATTCAGCGAGGGGAATGCCAGAGGTGTATTCAACTCTAGCAGTAAGCTACAGAATCTTGAAATAACTGGGAGTAAAGTGGAGGAGAAACTGTTGAAGATAAACACAAGAAAGGCACCCGGGGTGGATGGGATCTATCCAGTTATATTAAAGGAGGCAGCAAAGGAAGTAAGCAAACCCTTAGCCATAATTATGAGAGCTTCCTTGGACTCAGGGGAGGTACCCATAGACTGGAAATGTGCAAATGTGACCCCAATTCACAAAGGAGGATCAAAGGCTGACACAAGTAATTATAGACCTGTGAGCTTAACTTCTGTTCCAGGAAAATTAATGGAGGCACTGGTTAAAGAAGCACTGCAGGATCATTTAGACAAGACTTCAGTTATAGCTCAGACACAGCATGGTTTTGTTAAGGGGAAGTCTTGCCTGACCAACTTGATTGGATACTATAATGCAGTCACAAAAGAACTGGATGCAGGGAATAACTTTGATATTATATACTTGGATCTTAGAAAGGCTTTTGATACTGTTGCACATGGAAGACTGCTACACAAATTGGAGCAGTGTGACACTGGAGGCAAATTGCTGCTATGGATAAAGGGGTGGTTGAGGGGGAGGAGACAGAGAGTGGTAATCAATGGACACTGCTCATCGTGGACTGATGTTATTAGTGGAGTCCCTCAGGGCTCAGTGTTGGGTCCATTATTGTTTTCTGTATTTATAAATGATATTGATGATGGTATATCGGGCTTAATGTCGAAGTTTGCAGACGATACAAAGGTTGGCAGGGTTGTCAAGGACACCACTGACACTATGCTGCTGCAACAGGATCTGGAAAGGTTGAGCAATTGGGCTGAGAGGTGGCAAATGAAGTTTAACATTGACAAATGTAAAGTACTACACATGGGAAACAGCAACCCCAGAGCAACGTATCAACTCTGTGGTACTACACTGACAGTGTTAGAGAATGAAAGGGACTTGGGCGTGGTTGTGCAGGCAGATATGAAGTTCTCTGAGCAGTGCAGACGGGCTGCAAGAGTAGCTCATGGAGTATTATCAATGATATACAGGAATTTTTCCAGCAGGGATAAGGAGGTGATTATTCCATTGTATAAGGCGATGGTCAGGCCACACCTAGAGTACTGTATACAGGTCTGGAGGCCTCATTTCAAGAAGGATGTAGAGCTGCTGGAACGAGTACAGAGAAGGGCAACAAGATTAGTGAATGGAACAAAGGGGTGCTCTTACGAAGAAAGGCTTAAGTTTTGCAAATTACAGTGTCTGGAGACTAGGCACCAGCGAGGTGATCTGATAGAGGTGTATAAAGCCTTGAATGGTTTAAGCATGCTCAATGCTGATGGGATTCTTCCTCTAGCTCAGAAAAATCACCTGAGAGGGCATAAATTCAAATTGAGGAAAGACAGATGTAGGATAGACGTGCGGAAATTTGCCTTTAGCTAGAGGGTGGTTGGTTGGTGGAACAGACTTCCCTCCCTTGTGGTGGAGGTTGATAGCCTAAATAAGTTTAAGGCTCAGCTGGACAGGTATTTTGAACGAACAGAAGGGTGAAGTGGAAGTGGGTTTTTTTTTTTTTTTTTTTTTTTGGCTGATGCTGCATAAGCTTGCTTTCTTGCATCAAATGCCTCTACTAATGCTAATGCTAATGCTAATATATCGTGTGCTGTGCAATACTGTATTCCAGAACAAAAAGTAAATGTTAGCGTTTTAGATTTTCAGTCAGTTCATGGTGAAACTTCTGGCGGAATAATAAATTTGTACCACAACGAGCTAAAAAACTGTTCAAGGCACTAGAGGAGAATAGAAATATTAATACTGATATGATCATGAAAAATTTACAATTTTTTATGATCGATGTCCTCTTACATTGATCTATGGAAACACCGTTTTTATGGAGCAGAATGTTTTGTTTCAATAAACAATAGTGACATAACATGGCCCGAAATTGAAACTTCAGCTGAAAAACCAATGAAATACACGGAAATGCTACAATATACTTGGACGAACTGTTTGATGAAGTGGTAGTTGGCAAGAAATTCTGGAGTTCAAACAGTGACACTTTGAAAACCAAGAATACAAATTGTGAAGAAAAATGGGATCGATTGATCATTTTAAGGACCAGAACATTTTTGTACCTAACAGCCTACTTGTTAGATTACATTTTCTGCCTTCCAGACACTTCTGCTCCAGTTGAAAGAGTGTTCTCAGTGATTAGCATAAGTAGAGGCATACAATGCAAGAAAGCAAGCTTATGCCAGCCAAAAAAAAAAAAAAAAACCGCTCCCATTTCAGCCCTCCGTTCGTTCCAAATATCTGGCTAGCTCAGTCTTATATTTATTTAGGCTATCAACTTCCACAACAAAGAAGTCTGTTCCAACAACCAACCACCCACCCGCTGGCTAAAGGCAAACTTCCGCACATCTATCCTACAACTGTCTTTCCTCAATTTGAATTTATGCCCTCTCAGGTGATTATTCTGAGCAAGAGGAAGAATCCCATCAGCATTGAGCTGATGGGATTCAAACTATTCAAGGTTTTATATACTTCAATCAGATCGCCTCGCAGGTGCCTAGTCTCCAGACACTGTAATCTGCAAAACTTAAGCCTTTCTTCGTAAGAGCAACCCTTAGTTCCATTTACTAATCTTGTTGCCCTTCTCTGTACTCGTTCCAACAGCTCTACATCCTTCTTAAAATGAGACCTCCAGACCTGCAGTGTTCAAGGTGTGGCCTGCCCATTGCCTTATACAAGGGGATAATCACCTCCTTATCTCTGCTAGAAAAATTCCTGTATATCATTGACAAGACAACATGAGATATTATTGCAGACCGTCTGCACTGCTCAGAAAACTTCATATCTGCCTGCACAATTATTCCCAGGTCCTTTTCATTCTCTACCACTGTCAGTTTAGTTCCACAGTTGATACAGGGTGATGAAGAATGTATGATCTGAAGGAGGTAGAATGGCCGAATTAACAATGAAAGGTCGAATTTTGAGAAAATTAAATATTGAATTAATCTGCACTGAATTTTACGAAAAAATTAAGCATTACACACCACTTTTAAAAAAATGTTCATGCTAGTAACAAATACAAGTTGTTTCAACCAGGCGATTAATGTATTTAGCAAGTAAGTTGTTGTTGTAATAGGGTTTTAATAGCATTGGCAACTAAAGCCATATTGCTTGGTGTATATTGTCTGTGTTCTGATGTCGATTTTCTGTTTTGCTAGAAGAAAAACCATGCTCCCTCACCTGAGACCGACTAACTCAGGTAGGCTGAGAAAAAGGCCCATAAAAATTCTTCCCGTTCGGGACTCGAACTCCGATCTATTCCGCCCAGTGAGGGGAGGACAGCGATCCTACCAAATGCGCTGCCCATGAAGGCAGCAGTAAGTTCTTTATGCCCACAATAAATTATATTTTATAACTTCATATTTATGCTCATTCTTTTGTCTGTATGAGATTCATGTACAGTTCTTTCAGTAAGTTGATTTCAGTTTTTACTTAAATAAACTATTAGTAAATTGATAAGAGGAGTTTACCTCAATATAGTACGTGGAACACTTCCGTATGATACCCTCCAGAAATTAAAACGGAAAAAACGAAAAAATCGACAACTTACCGGTACATTAAAGTAAAATATAAATAATTAAAGTGAAATATAAATAATTAAATAATCAATTTAACACAATTCAAAATCAATTCAAAACAATTAAAATTCAAATTAACGCAATTAAAAGAATCTAACGAAAATATTCAAAACGATTTTCCTTCCTGAAGCTGACAATGCTTTTCGACCGACTGTCGTGATCACAGGAATGAAAATTATCGAATCAGGCTAAACCTGCAACTTAAATAGTGATTATGTGTCTTCGCGCATGCGCGTAAAGGTCCACGCATCGGAGATCAAATATGGCCGCCGAACATTAACAGAATTCTCGTGTAATTTAATTTCAACGGTTTCTGCAATTAATAGTCGCGTATAATTACGTTGAACGTTAAGTATTTTGGCCTCGTTAAATAAAAAAGTATGTTTTTCGTTAATGGCATGAAAGGCTAATTCTGACGCTGCTGAACGAGAAGCACGAACAGAGGCTTCGTGTTGATTTACACGGATATTAAGAGAAAACCGCGTGGAACCCTGATAAGACGAGTCGCAATCACCGCAAGAAATGTTGTATACTAGATCATTAATTTGTGTTGCGAACGCCGAAAGAACCGAGCGATTGTTCAGTATAGTGTGTAACTTCCGTATAGGCCTAGCTATAATTTTAAATTCGGTATCTTTAAAGAATCTGTTAAGCTGTTTGTGCCACTGTTCAACATATGGGACAGAAATAAAGAATTTTTTGATATTACTATTGTTGATTGGTGCAGTATTTTGTATCCTATCCTTAGCTTGTACCCTAATTCGATTTATTGTGTTAATGGGATAACCCCTGTTCAAAAATCTGCTAGTTAATATTTGTATTTCTGAGTCTAAAGCAGAATCCGTCGTTGAATATTTATAGGCATTTAGAAATTGATTAAAGATAATCGATCTTTTGTAGGTGAACGGGTGGTAGCTATTATAATGTAGAAGCATACCGGTGTTTGTGGGTTTTCGATAGATGCTAAATTGTATTTTGTTCGAGTCCCGGGTAAGCGTGAAATTTAGAAAGTTTAATGACTTAGTATCCGTATCTTCCCTTTCCAATGTAAATTTGAGTCTAGAATGAATATTGTTAAACGAATGTAAAATATCTTGGATAGTACTACTATCGGTAATAACTAGAACATCGTCTAAATACCTCCCATAGTATGTGATACGGGGACGAAAAGGTGTCAAATGTATCTGCTCAATCGTTGAGAGATAGATCTCTGACATTAAGCCACTCAGGCTCAAACCCATTGGTAATCCAAAAATTTGTTTGTACACCTTGTCTCGAAAGGTGATGTAGTTAGCCTCAACTAATAGTTTAATTAAGTGAAAAATCTCCTTTATAGGCAGCTTCGTATAATTAATCGGTGTCGAGTTTTTATTTAACATATCCCAAATAATATCTAATGTGTATTCAACGTTTACATTCGTATATAATGATGTAACATCTAATGAGAATAAATTGTCATTGTCGCCGAGTTTACAGTCTTTAAGATTATTAAATAATGTATCGTAATTCTTAATCCCAAATTGTATAACCTGTCTAAAAGGTTTTATAATGTTATATACATGTGTGGCTAAGGCTGAAAATGCCGAGTTCCTGTAGGAAACAATAGGTCGAATCGGAAATCCAGGCTTGTGTAATTTTACCTGACCAAAAAGTGCAGGAATATTGTATGTTCTGGACTTCAATTCCTTCAACTGAACCATAGTAATGTAGTCGTTTTTACGATATGTGGTTAACGTTTTATTGTATTGATTTACCAAATTGGTAAACAGTGTCGGGTCCACTTCACAATAAGTGGAGCTATCAGATACAACTGAATCTAACTTATTAATATAATCATGTTTATCTAGTATTACCACTGTATCTCCTTTATCTGCCCTCTGTATAATAATGTCCTTATTTTCTCGAAGTTCTCGTAAAGCTGAACTGTCATGTGTATTCAATTTAGGAAGTCGTGTTTCTTTTATGTTATTCACTACTTGGTTAACTTGTTGAATAAATACATCTTTTTGTGGAACACTACGAAGTCCAAATTCAAAATCAATTACGCATTGTTTTTTTGGCAGCTTTCGAGGTGGTAAATTATAATTTAATCCTTTGGATAAAAGTGAAATCTGGTCCTGCGATAGTGTACACGAGGAAAGATTTGTAACCTGTTGATATGTCGGTTCGTTGGATACTGGGTGAGGGGGTGTTCGTGAACTAGCCGACATATTCTGTGGTAGTGCGTTATGTGTCTGTGGGGGGGATGTCACCCAACTCGTGTGAACTTGGTCGCAGGATCGCGACAATGTGTTAGAATTCGTATGAACGTGTCTTGAACTATTCGATAATGTTTGCAACTTATTAACGTGTCTGTTTTTTATTTCTGAGGCTTGTGCTTCCCGTCGCAAATCTATGGAGGTCTTCAATACAGACCAATCGTTCGGATGTAGATAATTTTTTAATTTATCGCGAAGCTTCCTAACCTGGGAAAGGTATTTTTGTTTATCCGAATATCGAGATTTTAAGGCAAGCTTAACAATATTACGTGATGTCGCCAGTGATAGTTGTTTTATGCCTGAAATTTTTTGATTTAAATTCACCCTGGCAAACTTCGGAACGATGTTGTTTTGAAGGCAATATTTTGGGTTCCACGCGGTTTTCTCTTAATATCCGTGTAAATCAACACGAAGCCTCTGTTCGTGCTTCTCGTTCAGCAGCGTCAGAATTAGCCTTTCATGCCATTAACGAAAAACATACTTTTTTAATTAACGAGGCCAAAATACTTAACGTTCAACGTAATTATACGCGACTATTAATTGCAGAAACCGTTGAAATTAAATTACACGAGAATTCTGTTAATGTTCGGCGGCCATATTTGATCTCCGATGCGTGGACCTTTACGCGCATGCGCGAAGACACATAATCACTATTTAAGTTGCAGGTTTAGCCTGATTCGATAATTTTCATTCCTGTGATCACGACAGTCGGTCGAAAAGCATTGTCAGCTTCAGGAAGGAAAATCGTTTTGAATATTTTCGTTAGATTCTTTTAATTGCGTTAATTTGAATTTTAATTGTTTTGAATTGATTTTGAATTGTGTTAAATTGATTATTTAATTATTTATATTTCACTTTAATTATTTATATTTTACTTTAATGTACCGGTAAGTTGTCGATTTTTTCGTTTTTTCCGTTTTAATTTCTGGAGGGTATCATACGGAAGTGTTCCACGTACTATATTGAGGTAAACTCCTCTTATCAATTTACTAATATTATTACCAACGGAGAACATATTGAGTAATACAGCTCTGATTCATACTATCTAATTAATTTTCATACTCTTATTGACTATTTCATTCACTTCCTGTCTCTCCAGTAGTATACAATCGATACACACAATTATGGGAGATTTTTTGAATGGCTTGGTACAAAATTACATTAAATCTACACTAAGGTACTCGGCCCAAAGTTACCATATTTCTTTCCTAAAATATTGCCTTCAAAACAACATCGTTCCGAAGTTTGCCAGGGTGAATTTAAATCAAAAAATTTCAGGCATAAAACAACTATCACTGGCGACATCACGTAATATTGTTAAGCTTGCCTTAAAATCTCGATATTCGGATAAACAAAAATACCTTTCCCAGGTTAGGAAAGTATTCAAAGTATTTTATTATTATCTGCGGGCTCCAGGGTTTCCCCTATCCGCCGCTGAAGAGTAACTGTACATTATTTACAATTTGTGGTTTTACAAAACATCTTGATCCACCAACTTCACGGGAATGATTACAAACATATTATATAACCTTAACACTTGCAACTAAGTTATTACAATTTGTTGAAGGCACCAATTTCTGTATTAACCTTCACAACTTATACAACTATACAGATAGTTAGGACCTACCAGTTGGGTTACAATGAGGTCCGGTATATCTTACAATTTATACAGTTTATGATTTACAATTTATACAATGTAAGATTTACAATTTATACAATTTTAGATTTACAATTTATGTACCTTTTTTTTTTACAAGCCGAAGTCCCAGGACACCGTCCACCCAACAGTGATCCTGGCACATCGACTGATATATTCTGAATGCTAATATCGCCTTCCGGCAATAAATACAAATACATTTCCTCATCAGAGGTCTTGTAACAATACGATTAATACCAAGGAGGCAACTATATACAGTGGTAGTACACTTATTACATTACATATTTATTCTCAGCCGGCAAGTCCTTTCCTTCTGCGGAAAGCCTTGTCTGCAAAGTTAGCCAGTGCCTCATAATTTTCTTTACATTCTAAAAACTTGGTGAAGTTATTTACATCGTAAACTTCGGTCAATGCCTGAAGTTCAAATCGAATGTCTACATAATATCGACATTCTAAGATTATATGTTGGACTGTCTCCTCTGAGCCACATTTACAGAGAGGAGACGCAGCCAGACCCAGAGTAAATAACTTTGAGTTTAAGCTACCATGCCCGGATAAAAGGAAAGTTAGGTGAAGACCCGGGTTAAACCAGGGCCAATGTTTTTTGTCAAATTCGGAAACTTGAGGTATAAAAAGGGTAGTAATTCTTCCAGTGTTGGCATTAGTCCATTCGTTTTGCCATTCCTGGAGGAACTGGTTTCTTAATCTAGTGTTGTCTTCTTTCACTGGCACGTCTAGGTTTACAGAAAACTGGTTGAACTGTGCCGCAATACCCTTCCTTCTACAATACTGAAAGTAATTGTACAGCACTTCGTATTTAATTGGTAGTTTGCCGTTGATTACCTGTAATGCCGACGTTGAAATTGTGCGACAAGCTCTTGAAGTTGCAAGCAGGAAGAAGCGCTGGGCTTGAGTCAAGATTTTTTCCACCATGACTCTGCGTATACTGGGGCCCCAAGCGCCCGCAGCATAACAGACAATAGGAATAAATATACATTTGTAGTACAGCTTGAGAGTAGAGGGTTTCAGACCCCAAGAACCTTTGGTAATTCTGATTATTTTGCCTGTCAAAGTCTTGATTTTGCTTAGTACGTATTTAGCATGTGTAATGAATTGAAGTTTGTTATCTAACATAATTCCTAGGTATTTGTACGAGTTAACTAATTTTATTGATTGTTCTTTAATCTTAATACATGGAGGTCTATTTGGGTCTAATTTTCCTTTGAGAAGAATTTGTTTTGTTTTGGGAACAGAAATAGTTAATTTATGTGTACTACACCACTCATCTAGGTCTGATAGGACTTCATTGGCACGGATTTCAAGTTGTAGTCTGGAGTTTCCAGAAACAAGGATAATTAAATCGTCTGCGTAAGCCATCTTAGTAGTGCAATTATGTTCGGTAGCCAGCCACCCATTAAGGACCACATTCCAGCATACTGGTCCGAGAACTGATCCCTGAGGGCAACCGCGAGTCACAGGTCTCGCAACAGAGCAGGATCCACTGGAGACCACAAGTGAGCGATTCTGGAAATAATCCGTGATGAGACGGTAAATAGGCACGGAGACCCCGGCCTCTCGGAACCTCTCCAGGACACTTTGCCACCAAACAGTGTCAAAGGCCCCTTTGAAGTCCACAAGGAGGCCGAGGACATACTTTTCATTGGAGGCTGAGACGTTATTAATAACTAGGTTAATGGCATCCACTGTAGACATCCCAGCAGTGAAGCCAAACTGATATTTGTAGTTTAGATTTCTTTCTCTATAGTGCTTTTGGAATCTCGCTACAATCAACTTCTCTAGTATTTTTCCGAAGACCGGAAGTAGAGCAATTGGGCGGTATGAATTTGCCAGATTTGCTGTTTTGTTGGGATTCTTAATGAGTAATTTAAGATTTGCTTTTTTCCAAGGAGAGGGGAAGGATCCATATTGTAGGCAGGCATTAAAGAGGTTCATCATCAGTTGGGGACAGGTGCTCCAGATTCTTTTTATTATGGTAACTTCTAATAGGTCCAGTCCAGGGCATTTTCCATCACGCAAAGTCTCAACAGCAAGGCCTACTTCGTTTCTGTCAAAATCATCTTCCCAGGTTAGGAAGCTTCGCGATAAATTAAAAAATTATCTACATCCGAACGATGGGTCTGTATTGAAGACCTCCATAGATTTGCGACGGGAAGCACAAGCCTCAGAAATAAAAAACAGACACGTTAATAAGTTGCAAACATTATCGAATAGTTCAAGACACGTTCATACGAATTCTAACACATTGTCGCGAGCCTGCGACCAAGTTCACACGAGTTGGGTGACATCCCCCCCACAGACACATAACGCACTACCACAGAATATGTCGGCTAGTTCACGAACACCCCCTCACCCAGTATCCAACGAACCGACATATCAACAGGTTACAAATCTTTCCTCGTGTACACTATCGCAGGACCAGATTTCACTTTTATCCAAAGGATTAAATTATAATTTACCACCTCGAAAGCTGCCAAAAAAACAATGCGTAATTGATTTTGAATTTGGACTTCGTAGTGTTCCACAAAAAGATGTATTTATTCAACAAGTTAACCAAGTAGTGAATAACATAAAAGAAACACGACTTCCTAAATTGAATACACATGACAGTTCAGCTTTACGAGAACTTCGAGAAAATAAGGACATTATTATACAGAGGGCAGATAAAGGAGATACAGTGGTAATACTAGATAAACATGATTATATTAATAAGTTAGATTCAGTTGTATCTGATAGCTCCACTTATTGTGAAGTGGACCCGACACTGTTTACCAATTTGGTAAATCAATACAATAAAACGTTAACCACATATCGTAAAAACGACTACATTACTATGGTTCAGTTGAAGGAATTGAAGTCCAGAACATACAATATTCCTGCACTTTTTGGTCAGGTAAAATTACACAAGCCTGGATTTCCGATTCGACCTATTGTTTCCTACAGGAACTCGGCATTTTCAGCCTTAGCCACACATGTATATAACATTATAAAACCTTTTAGACAGGTTATACAATTTGGGATTAAGAATTACGATACATTATTTAATAATCTTAAAGACTGTAAACTCGGCGACAATGACAATTTATTCTCATTAGATGTTACATCATTATATACGAATGTAAACGTTGAATACACATTAGATATTATTTGGGATATGTTAAATAAAAACTCGACACCGATTAATTATACGAAGCTGCCTATAAAGGAGATTTTTCACTTAATTAAACTATTAGTTGAGGCTAACTACATCACCTTTCGAGACAAGGTGTACAAACAAATTTTTGGATTACCAATGGGTTTGAGCCTGAGTGGCTTAATGTCAGAGATCTATCTCTCAACGATTGAGCAGATACATTTGACACCTTTTCGTCCCCGTATCACATACTATGGGAGGTATTTAGACGATGTTCTAGTTATTACCGATAGTAGTACTATCCAAGATATTTTACATTCGTTTAACAATATTCATTCTAGACTCAAATTTACATTGGAAAGGGAAGATACGGATACTAAGTCA
Organism: Mastigoproctus giganteus; assembly: GCF_048544385.1. Taxonomy (NCBI): domain Eukaryota; kingdom Metazoa; phylum Arthropoda; class Arachnida; order Uropygi; family Thelyphonidae; genus Mastigoproctus; species Mastigoproctus giganteus. Next base: position 111,215,565 of record NC_143588.1, read on the forward strand.
TTAAACTTTCTAAATTTCACGCTTACCCGGGACTCGAACAAAATACAATTTAGCATCTATCGAAAACCCACAAACACCGGTATGCTTCTACATTATAATAGCTACCACCCGTTCACCTACAAAAGATCGATTATCTTTAATCAATTTCTAAATGCCTATAAATATTCAACGACGGATTCTGCTTTAGACTCAGAAATACAAATATTAACTAGCAGATTTTTGAACAGGGGTTATCCCATTAACACAATAAATCGAATTAGGGTACAAGCTAAGGATAGGATACAAAATACTGCACCAATCAACAATAGTAATATCAAAAAATTCTTTATTTCTGTCCCATATGTTGAACAGTGGCACAAACAGCTTAACAGATTCTTTAAAGATACCGAATTTAAAATTATAGCTAGGCCTATACGGAAGTTACACACTATACTGAACAATCGCTCGGTTCTTTCGGCGTTCGCAACACAAATTAATGATCTAGTATACAACATTTCTTGCGGTGATTGCGACTCGTCTTATCAGGGTTCCACGCGGTTTTCTCTTAATATCCGTGTAAATCAACACGAAGCCTCTGTTCGTGCTTCTCGTTCAGCAGCGTCAGAATTAGCCTTTCATGCCATTAACGAAAAACATACTTTTTTATTTAACGAGGCCAAAATACTTAACGTTCAACGTAATTATACGCGACTATTAATTGCAGAAACCGTTGAAATTAAATTACACGAGAATTCTGTTAATGTTCGGCGGCCATATTTGATCTCCGATGCGTGGACCTTTACGCGCATGCGCGAAGACACATAATCACTATTTAAGTTGCAGGTTTAGCCTGATTCGATAATTTTCATTCCTGTGATCACGACAGTCGGTCGAAAAGCATTGTCAGCTTCAGGAAGGAAAATCGTTTTGAATATTTTCGTTAGATTCTTTTAATTGCGTTAATTTGAATTTTAATTGTTTTGAATTGATTTTGAATTGTGTTAAATTGATTATTTAATTATTTATATTTCACTTTAATTATTTATATTTTACTTTAATGTACCGGTAAGTTGTCGATTTTTTCGTTTTTTCCGTTTTAATTTCTGGAGGGTATCATACGGAAGTGTTCCACGTACTATATTGAGGTAAACTCCTCTTATCAATTTACTAATATTATTACCAACGTAGAACATATTGAGTAATACAGCTCTGATTCATACTATTTAAATAAACTATAAAAATAGCTTAATCATTGTTATCAATTGTAAAAACATTTCTACCACATGGTCCCAAAAAACACGGTTTGGTTGCATGAAAATATTGGATAAAGAGATCATAGAATTTACACTGATCCAACTATTTTATAATACTATCATAATAATTTGATATTATTTAGAAGAGTAGTCCAGAATTTTGCCCCAGTTTTCATTCTTCAGATTACGTTATATTCCAGCTTTGAACTCGCAAAATATGGTAACTCTAACTAAAAAGAAATATCATTAAAATAAATAAAAATAAAATATGTAAATAAGATTAGGCAACCACAGAGATTAATTCTGCAAGAAGGCACTGACACTGCTGAAATTCTCGAATAATTTCCAATAATGATGAGTGATTCTAGTGGCTACTTTTAAATTTCCTATTCTTGTGTTATTTCTCAGAGTGACTGTCTATACTGTATTCTCGTTTGATGTGGTGCAACTGGTAATTTCCTTGCAGAGTTTCTGGCAGTTGAGCTAGACTGTACGCATATAGTTTTGCTACGCCAATTCTTGCTTAGTTATTTTAAAGCATTAATAGTTGACCAAATAACTGATAGATGTATTAAAAAATAAACAGTTAAACACAGACTGTTATGTTCATTTGTTCACAGAAATTAAAATTTTATTCTAACAGATGACACTTTATTACTCTCCATAAGTGCATACCCACAGGAGGAGGGGGGGGGGGTTGAAGGAATTATCCCAAGAACATTTTTATATTATATTATCAGTTAACGTGGAGCTAAAAAATGATCTTGTGATAACTGAAACGAAAATGGAAGAGAACTTTTTGAAGCTAAACAAAAAATAGGATCTATCCAATTATATCAAGGGAGGCAGCAAAGGAGCTGCGCAAACCTTTAGCCATAATTATGAGAGCATCCTTGGATTCAGGGAAGATCCCTATGGCCCAAAGATGTGTGAAAAAAAAAAAATAAATAAAATATGTGAATGTATCCCCAATTCACAAAAGGGAACAAAGGGTGACAGGAAAATGCCATCATGTGACATGACGTTATAGCATTCTTCCTCTCAGCAAGAGGAAGAATGCCATCAACATTTGAGGATGCAAAAATTCAAATTGAGAAAGTGTTGTTGCAGGATATGTGTGGGAGTTTGCCTCCACTCAGCGAGTGGTTGAATGTTGGAAATAAACTTTCATCTGTTGTTGTGGAAGTGGGTGGTTTGAATAAATTCCAGGAAGAACTAGGCAAATTATTGGAGAGCATTCATGGTTGAAATGTGGTTTTTTTTTTTTTTTTGGCTAATTCTATATAAGATTTCTTTTTACATCATTTGCTACTACCAATACCAACATTGATAACTGAACTGTCAGCTGATAATGCTTATAGAAACCATGAATTGTTGGCTAACTTCTATTTCTGGTTAAGGCAGAATAATAAAGACTAACGAATACCATTCTAATTCAACAGCAACAGTCGGCGAATTTTATTAAAAGTCGAGAAAGCAATTATAATGAAACAGGTTGTAAATTTTATTATCGTTTTAAAATTAAACTAACAAATTTATAAAATAATGAAATTTATTTACCTAGAAAATACTGGACTTACACCAGTGAGCCAAAACATGACACGTACCTAATATGATGTTGGTCATCCACGTGCAGCCAAAACAGCTCGTAGCTGGCGAGGCATGGATGCTACAAGATTTCTAAATGTCTTATGGTAGCTGGTACCAACACGTAACCAGCAGACCCTTTAACTCCTGTAAGGTCCGTGGTTGAGATGCCGCAGATCAGAGTTGCTGTTCCAACACAAACCACAGATGCTCGATGGAATTAATGTCTGGGGAATTTGGAGGCAAGGGCAAGTATTCCTCATGTTCCGCAAACCAGTCTCAAACAATCTATGCGGTGTTTCATGGTGCCTTATCCTGCTGAAAGATGGCACCGCCAGAGGGGAAGACCGTTGCCATGAAAGGGTGTACCTGGTGAGCAATGACGTTTAGGTAACTATTATTTTTAGCCCACCCGAATAATTAAATTCATTTGCTATGCTGAGTCTTATGTCTGTTAATTGCATGTTTTATGGTCGATTTGTCTGTTTGCTGGACAAAAAACTTTGCTGTCTACACCTGAGACCAACTCTGCCATGGAGTGAAAAGAATCCCATTAAAGTTCCTCACATTATCGACAGGATAGGTGATAAACGTCAGAGTGCCCGGCCCATGGATGACTGAACCCAGGGTATCCCAGAAGAACATTGCCCAAAGCATGACACCAGCTTGTTTTTGTCCCACAGTGCATCCAGGTGCCATCACTTCTCCAGGTAAGCGATGCACAAGTACCCAGCCGACCACATGGTGCAACAGGAACGTGATTCATTCTACCAGACAACCTTCTTCCAATCGCTCAAGGTCCACTTTCGATGCTCATATGCCCATTGTAGGCGCCAGTGAACCATGGTTAGCATGGGCTCTCGAAGCGGCCTGCGGCAATGCAGTCCCATTTTCCGCAGGGTTCAACGTACTGTATCTCCTAACACATTACTCCCATCACCAGCGAGTTAAGCCACAGTCACCCTTCACCATCCGGGAGAGCCTTTGCTCTCCTGGAGCATTGATGAGCCGTGGTCATCCAACTTTTGGCATACCACTTTCGGTAGGTCATGGCTGACTGTGAGCATCCCACCAGCCATGCTGTTTCGGATATGCTGTCTGAGAGGGTAGCACAGCGGTATCATCACTGCCTCCCTACACTGGGTGGAAAAGGCCTGGGTTCAAATCCTGTCGATGATGATGTGAGGAACTTTAGTGGGCTTTTTTCATTCCATGGCTGAGTTAGTTGGTCTCAGGCGTAGATAGAAAGGTTCCCCCCTCCAAGAAACTGAGGTTTTTCATCCAGCAAACAGGCAAATCGACCAGAGAACACACAATTCACAGACAAAATAAATATGGGCAGATGTAATCATTTACAGGGGACCCTAATATCATAATTTGGATATGCCCTGACCCACTCATCCAGCCATTACAATTTGGCCTTTGTCAAACTCACTTAAGTCCGCTGCCTTTTCCATCTGAAGAATAAGAGTAACATTGATTAACGGAACTCAGTATCAGGTGTTTTTTTATACAATGACCGGACCCGTACACCCACCGTAGTTCACCTGCAGTTTCTTCAATTTGCATAACGACTCACTGGTCATAATGCTTTGGCTCATCAGTGTATATATGTTCAGTATTTTCTAATTAAGAGTTGGCTAAATATGAAAAGCTATACTAAACCTGCAAGTCGGTATCTCCATCTTTCATGGCCTTCGTTGGTAGAATTGGCATCCTACACACATCTCGTGGAAGAGATCCAAGTTTGAATCCAATAGATGAAGTGAGAAATTTTTGTGAGCCTTTTTCATGTGGCTGAGTTAGTCGGTCTAGGACGGAGGTACGACCAACTCAATCATAACACACAAAAAGATTCCTCGTGTCATTGCCTGGATTCCAACTCATCTTTTCCATCTGATATTGTGCAGAATTGAGTTTCCACTCATGAATTTATGTTTAAAATGTAAAAAAAGTCAAAAATTTTAATATTTTAAAAAAATCTAAATTATTAAATTGAGTTCTCAGTTTACTCCTTAAACATGACTTAATACACTTAGAACGTTTTCTGAAATACATTTTTTGAATTGCAAATAACGTAAGATAATGCACAGATCAGTGCACATTTATCTAATGTTGTCACTCGTATATTCTTATTATCAAATACCACACATGCAAATACCACACAAACTGTTCCCATTGCAGAAATTGCTATGTGGACTTCCAAAAACTGAAACTCCACATTCCAGATAAAAGGCCTGATAAATGTGCAGCTTTTTTGTATATATTTAGACTCTTTACATTTCTTGTGTATGCTGCTGCAGTTTCGGAACTGCATACACTTACACAATGGGAGGAGGGGATAAGAAACATAAAGTGACCCAATAATCTTTTGTTTTATATAATATAATCAGGTGTTGACGGGGTTAAGCGCTAGCAATATTGAAGCCCACGTCTACAACAAAAATTTTGGGCCACCACTTGGGACTGTTATATAGATTTATTGATATATGTGCAATGGTTGCAGACTACTGATAAAACCCCCATGCGAATGGATGGGAGTTTTATCAGTAATCTACAACCACTGCACTTCTATCTTTAAATTCCTTAAAGGTAAAGTCCGGTTCAGGGATGACAAACCCAGAATGACCTCATCTCTCAAACTACAGGTTCTAACATCTGGTGAAGGATCAAAGTGGAAAATGGCTCATATAAGACTGCATCTCTCATAATTGGTGATCAGTTTTTCAGTGCCCAAAAAGAATAAGTCAACTTTGAGATCTTTCTGACTTTGAACGTGGAATAATTGTGGGAAAGATGTGCAGGTGCCAGTTCTTCCCTACTTGCTGTGCAGAAGCTGGGAACCCAAACAGGCATCCTTGTTTTAGTCTGGCTCCTCATGCCGTGGACGGATGCTGGAAGGCTCAGCTGATGGCGAGAGCCGTCCAGTAACTAAGTGGCCAGATGAAAAATGCAAACAACCATCAACATTTAATTCATGGTATGCAACACATCTCACTCAACATTTGGAGACCACGATGTGTTTGTGAAATCTGTGGCTGCTCCAGTTAATAAGGATCTTTGTAAACTGAGCCACAGATTTCACAAACACATCGTGGTCTCCAAATGTTATAGGTGCTACAAGTTTTGTCACACCACCCATATTTGTGGCAAAACGATCCAGACGTGTGGCCACTGTGCCGAAAAAGGTGACTACAAGGACTGCCCTAAGAAAGATGAACCAACATGCGCCAACTGCAATGGCCAAAAAACTTGATGCAGCACACTCAGTAAGAGATAACAAATGTCCCATCTACATAAAATCAAGAGTTACGGCAGCACACACCCCTAAGCAACACATCACCACGATTGTCAAATTCTTCCAACACAGGGCAAGGGCCGTAGACCAAATCAGGCTGAAAGCTGATAAAGTAAATGCTGACATCATCATCCTACAGGAATCATATACCCACTCCAAGCTGGTCAGGTGATATCCCCTAAAATACAAAATACAGACAGAGGAAACAACTCCATGGTCTGCAATTCTCATAAGAAACCTGGATATAACAGCCATCAAAGTCTCCCATCTATGCACAGCCTGGACCCAAGTTATGACCACAATAGGCACCTTCTACATAACCTCTCTGTACTGCAGTCCTGGAGAAGACATCACTACAGCCACCAGATACCTGGACCACGTCACCAACACGCTCCAAGGAGAAAAAATTATCATCGGAGCTGATGCTAATTGCAGGTCCCCAGCCTGGTACAGCTACACACCTGACAGTCAGGACACCAGTAATGGACAGTGACTGAAGTTCATTGCAAGCACTTCCATTGCTGTACTAAACAGGCCAAACCAGATGCCAACATTTTGTAATTTGAGATGGGAAGCAACCATCAATGTCTCCCTCACCACTTGAAATATAGCAGGTAACATTTCTGATTGGATGGTGTGGGATGCTTGGACTACATCCGACCACAGGGTCCTCACCTTCCAACTCAACAGGACCCTCCACAGGCAGCCAACAGCACGAAGAATGCTCCACCGCTACGTGCTCCATATTGCAAACTGGGATCTATTTAAGGAGACCCTAACTGATAACAAAAACAGAACAATGAACCTAGAAAACGCCAAGGAGCTCAGAGGATTTGCAAAGGACAATCACAGATGTCATCACTGACACCGCCAACGCTGCAATAAAAAGAAAATGACCTACACTGGGCGCTGTGCGGTGGTGGACTAAATCACTAAAGCCAGCAGGTGGTTGATTGCTGGAAGAAGCTTCCATCTGTCGTTGTATAAGTTGATAGCTTAAATAGATTCAAGGCAGAACTAAACAAACATTTGGAGTGAGTGGATCGGTGAAATGAGGGTTTTTTTCCCTTTCTTTTTGCTGATGCTATATAAGCTTGCTTTCTTGCATTATGTGCCTTTACTAATGCTATCCAATAATCATTCATTATAAAATTTCTAAGGTCTTTTCTTGATATGGTGCCAATAATTTCATGCAGTTAGGCTGGTTTGCCTTTACAACTATGACACTGTGATGTCATTTGCATGTTTCATTCCTGTCAGTGTTTTTTGTCCATGAGCACAATTATGAATTGTGTTTCTAATTGTAAGTATATGGGCAGAATCTTTCACAGCATGTCTCCTTGTTAAAAGGAAAGGCTATATTTACAGGGATGGGGCACTCTTATGTTGTTGGATTTTAGTTGCATCAGCGACTTAGACCAATTTGTGCCGTATATATTGTATGTAAATTGCATGTGTCTTCTGGTCCATTTGTTGTTTGCTGGATGAAAAATTAAAGTTTCTAGAAAAAAAAAAAAATCACCCTTCACTTGAAACGACTAACTTAGCTATATTGTAAAATGGATCCATAAAAATTATTCACATCATTGATGAATTTGAATTCAGGACTTTTCCACCCAGTGTGGAGAAAAGAGATATGAACTGTGTTACCCATGAGGGCCGGAATACACTTAAATAGAATGGGTGTGATATTTGATGATGCTATCGAGACGACGTTAGATGGGTGTTTTTGTCTAAAAGGATTCTATAATTTTTTTAAAAATTAAAAGGTTTATTTTAATTACAGTACATAATAGGTGTATAAACAGTACACAATTAAAAATTTTTATTTGTATTGCACAAAGTCACATGCATTATATCTTTCCAAATTTGATATATAAATCATCCTCCATTTATCTTGAACGTCCATGCTTAATCATATAATCACCATATGTCAATTCCCCCACCCCACTTTCAACAATTATCTTTTGCACTTCACATACTGATTCATTATAGTAAATATATACATTAAGAACCACTGTCCACATTTCAATTCAATTATTTCTGCCTTCTTTATATGACTACACTACACAGAAATCTGCAAAGAAAGTAGTACGCATGTATATTACTCCCACATGCAGAAGGCCACCAAACCAAAATTTACAAGCTCAAGTGTCAATGTAACATCACTCTTCGTAGTGCTATATGTTTAAATGGTAGGCTTTATGAAAGCAAGCCATTCCTTATTGCCTGTTTAGTACTCCAAACTGGTTTTTAAATAATGATTCAATATGGAGGCTTCGATCATCAGACTAAATTGAATAAATTCTCTAGATTTCTGATCTACTTGACAAAATTGAATTAAATGATATATAAATGAATGAAATGAATATTATTACATCAAAGAAAGTAAAAACTGGCTTTTTCTTTTTTGTGATTTTTGTCAATCTTTTTTTTTTCTTAAATTTTCAATAATTTCATATTGGGTAGTCCAGTTGAGACAAAGTTACACAAATTATAAGCCTGAAACAGATTCAATCGCCTCACAAAGGAGATTGAATCTGTTACGAAGGAGATTGAATCTGTTTGAGGTGATCAAATCTTGGACAATTGGTGTACCTCTGTAAGACTATGTAATTTTTATATCAAATCTTTTTTATAAAAATTGTTTATTTTTTTATTTTTATTAGTTTATCTGAATAGCCAGCACGAAATTAATTTGAGTTGCTGGCAATATTATGTGCCACAAATTTCAAAATGACTCAGCTGTTATGTGAGATTTTTTCTCCCCTATTCCAAATTATTCAATTTGTCTTGCATAGCACGACACATCTCTGACGTGACATGTGAAAAAAAAAGTTGGCCACCCCTTGCTCTGAGTATTAATCACATGATCTTAAGGATGCTATGCATCCACAAAAAAAAGGAACTATTTTCTAGTTTAGAACTGCCATGTCAATTCACAAGGGGCAGTTAAATTTTCGTCAAATCAGAAGAAAATTCATTTTTTTAAAATCTTAATGGTCCAAGAATCATTGCACCAGAAATAATATGAAGAAGAGCATACATAAAATGTTAACACAAACTTGGTTTAAAAATTAAAAGACAATTTTATGATTACATTTTTGGTAACTTTTGTTTCTCAATGAAACAGTTTAACTGAGTAAAAGTAAAAAAAAAGTAAACTGCAGCCATTATCATTCCACTGCAGGATGGATGCCTCCTCAACAATTCATATTGAGGAAAATGGAACATAATCTGCCACGCTGGACCAGTGTGGGTCGGCAGATTGACTGTATTTAGCAGTCAGGGGCTCAAACCTCGGTCTACTTAAACAGTGTGTGCTATTGCAGTCAGGCTGCTGACCACTCGGCTAGGGAGGCTTTTCACGATAACTTCAGTATAAATAAGTTAACTCCTACATCTCACAGAAAAATGTGCAGGCTAAGCATGATGTACTAAGTGTTTTTTCAGCTCAAAGGACCTGGAAAATGTTTCACCACATATTGCACAAGAAAAGGGTCTCTCCTTGCTATGAACTAATAAATGCATTTTTAGAGCATATGCTCGTCTAAATGCTTTGCCACATATATTACAAATGAAAGCCTTCTCCCCAGAATGAACTAATAAGTGGGATTTCAAATTCCATGCCAAAGCAAATGCCTTACCACATGTTTCACAACAGAATGGCTTCTCCCGAGTGTGAACTGAAATATGTCGCTTTAAAGAGCATTTTGCTGCAAATGCCTTGTTACATATAGCACAAACAAAGGGCTTCTCACCAGTATGAATTAATAAATGAGTTTTCAATCCAGAAGACATCAAAAATGTTTTACCACATATATCACAAATGAATGACTTTTCACCAGAATGAATTAATAAGTGGATTTTCAAAGAAGATTCCAGTGAAAATGTCTCACCACATGTATCGCAACAAAATTGCTTTTCATTAGTGTGACACAACAAATGAGCTTTTAAAACATTTGACCTTTTGTATGTTTTCCCACAAAATGCACAAGAAAAGGGTTTCTCCTTGGTGTGCTCTAATAAGTGATAGTTCATTTGCTGTGGCCATTTAAATTTCTTACTACATATTTTGCATGAATATCTTTTTTCCTCAGAATGCGCTGCTAAGTGCTTTCTTAGATAAACCGAACATGAAAATACCTTTCCACAGGTTTCACAAGAAAATGGCTTCTCCTGACTATGAGTTAATAAATGCCTTCTCACATAAGCCGGTTGGTGAAATGATTTGCCACAAATTTCACAGGAGAAACGTTTTGCCTGGGTGTGAACTGAAACATGATTCTTTAGCAAAGATGGTTTTTTAAATGTCACACCGCATGTTTCACACAAAAAAGGTTTATCCTGAATATGAACTAAAAAGTGTGCTTTCAGACGAGCTGATTTTGTAAATGTCTTGCCACATGTGTCACAAGGAAATGCTTTCTCCTTAGACTGGGTGATCAGTTGTTTCTCAAGTGGAATTAAATCTGAAACTGTCTTCGTGTTACTCAAAACCAGTGACACCAAACAGTTCCCTGATTCTGCTGTTTGCTGTGCAAAAGAAATGTTTTGCAAGGAGAAAAGTGTTTCTTCTTGAGAAATAGTGACACTTCCTAATTCATCATTAGACATTCTAGATGTCTGCAACCAAACTGCAGTTCACTCACTTTGAAAACTTTCACTGTATGAAGATATTCCAATATTGTTCCTTTCAACTTGTTTATTTCTGTTTTATTTAATTGCTGGCTATAAAAACAACTTAATCCTCCTGTTGGTTCTGAAAAGAAAATGAGGAAAAAAATGAATAATAATAACAAGGGAACTTATGTACTTTATTTGTTTAGCTATAAGGAATATACTATAGGACTTAAATGATACAACCAAAATGTTAGAAATGTCTGATTTTGTATCATAACGATACTGTGACAACACAATCTGTATACCAAAACCAGGGCATTATACATGTTCGGGATGGCCAACCTATGACCGGCAAACTGGTTCTAGCACGCAGGTTTCATGTGACCAATAGAAAGTTGCAAAAAATTTTGAATGAACACAATGGCATTTTAAATAATGAGAGGGGCTTGGAATGCACAGCTGAATTCAGCAGTTTAAATATCCAACTTTTACTGTGGATGGCAACTCAGGAGTGCTAGATCCATTTTTAACATTTAGCACTCAGGAGTGCTAAATGTTAAAAATGGATCTAGTAAGAATAAGATTACCATCTTTTATGGTCATTTGTTTGTCACTGATCACTTTTTGATTGCTCAGTTTTTGAAGTAATTCTTCTTCAGAGACTGTAAGTAGGTCCCATTCTGTGATGACTCCTTTCAATGAATTTAAGGTATCACTGGGATAAGACACTGGCAGCCCACCAAACACAATTTAGAATGTTTTGAGGTGGCTGTTTTATTCAGGATGTCTACATATTATAGCCATTTCACCATTTCTGGCAATCCAGTGGATTCCAAATCTTTGGATTAGAAATGGTGATAACTTGCTCACAGGATGTGTGGACAGAGCATATTACCAGAAAATTTGGCATGTTATGACACTGTGCTTCCCTTCGAAGCCTTTTAGGTTGGTTAGAGTCATTATCACTGGATGTTTCTGGTCTTGACCTTGAAGGATCTAGAGGTGGAAAATTATTTAAATTCAATTATCCTCCAAGGTTTCTTTTAGCCTTGGAGGATAATTTTCCCCCCAGTTTATAGGCCCAACTACATGGAGGCAGGAGTAATGCCAACCAATGACTAAGCAATCAAAAGAGCAGGAGTGCAGTACATTGCTAGTGAAGTTAGAAGTAACGTGGCAAACTGGATTAGTAGTAACATGAGCGTGCCCCCAAATTGTAATTAAAAACATCATGTTACAATGTACAATTGAACTGGACTGAAAAGAAGTGAATTATGTGCACATTTTATGCTGCAATTATGTATGTAAAAATGTGAGTAAAAAATTCAAGTTTAGAGGATCTGAATTTGTTTTGCAATTTCCTGATATAAACAAATAATAATAATAATAAAATAATGCATTTACCGTACCAGCGTTACACCCCGTACACACAATACGTAGGCAGGCTAAACTATCATAATTGGAATGAGAACTTGTGCCCCCCAGAAAAAAATTTCAGGATCTGCCTATGCACCCAAACATGTTAGACACTAGTGAATCTGGCAATAAGTCCTGTAGTTGATCTGGTAGTAAATTTTCCAATATTCTGAAACCACCAGAACATATTTAAATCAGTGCATAACTCTGTATATGCACAAACTGACAAACAGCTGTAATAATATTCCTCTGTTTTGTCTTATGCCATAATTAAATTTCACTGGTGTACAAACTGTATTGACTAAAAATAAAGATTTCAGTCTACAGACATGTAGGCTCCCAACAGATGATACTCTGTAGTTTTATGGTTTGCACATGCACCGAAGAATTGATTTTAAGGGCTTGGAAAGTGCAAATGTGTTTATGTACTTAACTGACTGTTGCAATAGTAATATTTTTTAGAGCATTCCTCAAAAATGAAATGTTCAGCAACAGTTGGAAAGCAGGAAAATGGTTTTGAACGATGAATTTCTCAGCTTGTTTTTACACTAGAAATAAGAAATTAGAGAAAAGAAGTTAGGGTTAGAAGTTTGACCTGTCACTGCTTTTGTTTAGCTGCTTCAAGAATAGATGTGGCTGCTTCAAGACAGGCATAGGTTTTAATTCTTTACTAGTATGGTGCCATTTTTATCATGTTAATGGTACGGTTTTGTCTCAAAGACTGCTCGTTTTTTTTACATCCGATGTTTGTAGGTTTCGTTAAAAAATCTTGATACAGTAGGTATACACTTTTAACTATACAAAATGACAATATTAAACAATATGAAACATCAATTTTAACAAAACTTAAAAGTTTAAATATTATTAATGTGAAAAAAAAATGAATCCATTAATTATTATTGCCTCAAAATTATTACATAAACAGTATGGTGCATCTGTCAGACTGCCAACAGAATTTAAAAATTAATACTGTCAAACAGATGGCTGTTGTTGTTGTTGTTATTTGGTTTTTAGGAGCATTAGCAACTAAGGCCATATTGCTCTGGGAATATGCGGTGGTCATTCCCTGACCTTTCTGCATCCTCCGTATTTGGTGGTGACGGGCTCGAACCCCAGTCTAATCAAGAAGCGTGGGCTATGCACTGCTGCTCCTTCCCACCTGGCTACGGAGGTGCCAAACAGATGGCAAAAAGGTAGTGAAATGCACAAGCCCATGTGTAAAGTAAAAATAGCACAAGTTGGAAATTTAAATATCTTGCAGTCTCGAAGTGTACAGTGTATGAGTAAAAGGTTACAATACAGTACAAGTTGACTAAAGGTACTGATTGATTATGTGTAGAACCCTACACCAGGCAACAGACAGTTTTTCACTTCACAAAAAAAAAAAAGGAAAAAAAAGAAAAAAAAGTAGTATTTTCTGACATAATCAAGCTCATACGATATTATCCAACAGGTCATTAATAATGAAACATCATGTATGTCTTTCGTTGATAATCAAATTTTATGCGATGCCTAGAAGTTTTTAGGATCAATGTCATTACAAGAATTTTTACATATATTGAAAAGTAACCATGTGCTCTCAAGCAAGTACCATTTGTCAAAAGCCACTAGTCATCAGAATTTTGTCAATAGGCCAGGAATAACGACCTAAATCTAGCAGCATAATAAAAATATTAATGTATAGCAGCATTTCCATTTTATCTGTCTATCAGTGCTTTCTTTGTGCAGTGTCAGAATCCCTGTCAGGGGCCAGTCACTTACCACTGACAGGAATTGTGACACTGCAATATACAACTTGAAATTTACCACTGCTACGTCAAGGGATACTGATCTACTAGACACAGAACTTCAAAGTTTTATAGTCAAATAGTGGGTGTTAGGCAGCAATTACCATAATTAAGTCATGTGTTATTTTCAAATGAGAAACATACATACACAGTTTGATTATCAACAAAACATCCAATAATATCATGGCATGAGTTTAGCTGAATACACAAACCTGCTGCTTTGGAAGTTACATTATATGAATTTAACAATAACAAGCAAGGTAAACACAGATATACAAAATAGTGATAAGCTGTTTATTATTTATTTGTTATTTAGGAGCATTAGCAACTAAGGCCATATTGCTCCGGGGATATGCGGTGATCATTCCCTGACCTTTCCACATCCTCTGTATTTGGTGGTCACGGGCTCGAACCTCGGTCTAATCAAGAAGCGTGTGCTAGGCACTGCTGCTCCTGCCCACCTGGCGGTGATAAGCATAATCAAAATAATTGATTATGCAAATCAATTGATAAATTAAATCAAAAACAAAGGTCAAAAAGAAATTACAGAATGAAAGATTGCCCAAGTTGCATAAGACACTGCAAAACTTCAGCATTAGTTATGATGTCAGTTGAAATCTATCCACTGTAATTTTTTTTTAAACTTTTGTTTTTGATTTCATAATCAAATGATTTGCACAATGGATTATTTCAATTCCTGAAATAACTGATTATTAATCATTTGATTATGTCCATCACTAATACAAAGTGAACATCATATTACGTGATTTGAAGGGGGAAGACCCTTTCCACTTGGGCAATTTCAAAAGTGAAAAGAAGAGTATATAAAAAAAATAATAATAAATTCACACTTGTGCATATATACACACACACACACAGGATGTTTAAGGACTATATGGAAAAATTCTACACATACTCTAGGGTCAAAAAGGTATCAGATTGTTAGTGGACAGAGAGAGATACCGTTTGAATTTTAAAAAATGTCTATCGAGTTCTGAATGGTAAAAAATGGCACAAGAAATATGTAGACACAAACGTTATGTTAAGTAGGTGTCTGCATATTTCTATTCATTTTTTATTTTGATTCACTCTTATTAAACTTTTAACCTTTGCAGACTTGTGATCACCTCTCTCATTGAGCTTGTTACAGTTTTATTTTGTTTTATTCCTTGGTTAAAGCCACAGCCACCTATTTTATAGTTTATTATCACTCAAATTATGTAAACTCCTCTACCTTAGCTGTACTGGGGTATTGCCCTTACTTTATTTGATGGAAATAAATGATTTTATATATACTTTTTACCATTCAAAATTTCATAGCCATTTTTTTTTTTTTTAAATTCCAGTGGCCACAGCTCTGTACTATTCAGAATTAAACATATTTATGTGACTTTTATTTCCCTATTTTGGATCCTAGAGCATGTCTTACAATTTTCTGCACATACTTCGAACATACCATGTATATACTGACTATGCTTCATCTTTCTCATTACATTTCTCTTTGGGGAGACATTTCAGCATATGGGATTTTAAAGAATCTGATTGTATAAATGCTTTGCCACAGACTGTACACATGAAGGACTTCTCATGAGTATGAACCACTATGTGTCTTTTCAGACTAGCTGATTGAGAAAACATCCTATTACAAATATTACAAGAGAATGGTTTCTCCTTGGTGTGAATTCTTAAATGTTGCTTTAGTTCATCTGATCTCGAAAATGACTTTAGACATATTTCACAAGAGAAGGCTTTCTCAACGTTGTGATACAGCTGATGTGCTTTTAGATTTCCTAATCTTTTAAATGCCTTGCCACATATTTCGCAAGTGAAAGGTCTCTCATTAGTGTGAACTAATAAATGCTGTTTCATGTTTGCCAACACTGAAAATCCATGTCCACATATTTCGCAAACATACTGTTTATCCTGAGAATGAACCGGTAAATGTTTTTTCATATAACTCAATGCTGAAAATGCTCTTCCACATATTTCACAAGAGAAAGGTTTCACACGAGTATGAACCAATAAATGCCTCTTTAGCTCACCTGAATATGTGACTGCCTTCCCACATATTTCACATACAAAACGTTTCTTGTGATTATGAACTATTAAATGCTTTTTCAGATAACCTGATGATGCAAATGCCTTACCACATATTTCACAAATGTGTGATTTCACCTGTGTGTGAACTTTTAGATGTTCTTTCATACGATATGATCGTAAAATACCCTTACCACATATTTTACAAGGAATGGGGTTTTTCTGAGTGTGAGTGAGCAAATGTCTCTTCAAATCACTTCTCAGTGAAAATGCCTTCCCACAGATTTCACAAGTAAAGATTTTCTCATGAGTGTGAACCAATAAATGTGTTTTCAGCTTGTTTGATGTGGAAAAGGCCTTGCCACATAGCTCACAAGAGAAGGACTTCTCCCGATAGTGAATTAATAAATGTGCTTTCAGATTATGTGGCTTTGTAAATTCTTTGCCACATATTTTACAATAAACTGGCTCTTCTTGAGCATGGACCAATAAATGAATTTGGAGATCATTTTTCAGTGAAAATGACTTCTCACATTTTTCACAGGAAAAGCACTTCTGATGTGTAGGGGTACAGACATGTTTTAGGAGTTCACATGAGTCAGAAAATATCTTTCCGCAGATTCCACATGTCTGGTTCTGCTCACTTGGGGGTTTACTTTCTGTTAATCTAGCACATTTATCATTCAAGTATGGCTTTGGGCAATTTTTACTTTTGGCAATTTCAAAAACAGAATTCTGCGTCACTGTAAATGGTGCAATGGAATTTTCCTGTGATTCTACTAATTTGCCAATCAGATTTTCTTCTTGCACACCTTCCTTGCTACTGGCAAACATTTTTAAGATTGTTGATATATGATCAAATTATTCATCACTGACTTCAATATGGTTACTTGCAAAAAGAAGTAATGATATTGCTGGCACTTCATACTTGCGCTTCATTAATTGAAAACTGGATGAACAATTTATTCTCTTCATGGAATCTGTAAAAATGAAAATAAAAAAAGTATAACTTTGGTGTCCAATGCTTCTAAGATAATTGTAAAAACATATAACAAAATTAAACAAAACTGCAAATTTTTAATTTGCACTTTTGTCATCAGCTTCTATCAATACAGAGGCGAGTGAAATGTAGTATGGAAGCAGACTGTGATATTATCCAAACTTAGTAGAAAAGCATCCCATTCCTTAATTTGGGTATAATTACAGGAAACACTCACAAATGATGCTCACGTTCTTGACATGAAATTTAAGCAGTGCTGGCAGTAGAAGCAGCTGCCATGGCTGAATAGTCAAATGCAAGGGTACATTTGCACACACATTTGGTTTGTCAGTGTCTCAAGCTAATAAAACTGCAAAATATAGTGATGCTCTTGTATATTCTCTATTTTGTTAACTTCTTTGACCCTATGTGTCCACTCTGGAGTATAAATGGAAAATTCGAAAATCTTCATTTTAAATAAAAATAAATACACTCATAGAAAGGGAAACTAAGCTTATGTGCTGTGTAGATTCAGATCTGGAAACATCTGGGGCCATTCTATTTAAAAGTATCACTATTAGGGAAAGCATTAACATTCATCTGAAAAAACTGTGGCCCCAATGCAACTATAAAACATTTCGCACATAGTTATAAAGAATTTTCTACCTTATTAATGTTCTTGTTTATACTCTGGCATGACCACCAGGTCAGTGGAGTTTACAATATATCATCACTATAAACGTTAATCATATTTAGTGGTCACAGGCTTGAACCTCGGTCTACTCAAAGAGCACATGCTACTGCATCCTTACTCCTGACCACTCGGCTATGTCAGGCCTGTGATCACTGCTACCTAGTCGTTCCTTTATCTGCAGATTCATAATGCATGAAGAATACCTTACAACAGTCACAGTTCCTCTCTCCAATATTTGACATTATGCCAACCAAGACCATCAATTCAAGACAGCCTCTTCCACAACAATCCTTTTCCATAATGCTTACAGGTTGGTTTTAAACAGCGACAGCTTCAAGTATCATTGTGGTATATGTGAAGAGTTTTTACACTCTCTATATTTGACTAAGAATGCTTATGCTTGTGGTGACCACCTGTCTGTATTTTATGCTATACCAGTTTGTTTGGAATTTTGGGAATTTTTTAGGTGCATCTGTATCTATGGCCATAGTGTGCCACACTATACCAGACCTTGGTTTTTGGTTCCTCTAAATGAGGCTATGCCTGTGGAGAGAGAACAAGGTATGGTAGGAGACCACTAAGTAAGATGTGGTCTGAGCAGGAATAATGTCAAATGCACTTATTGAGTCCAATGTCTTTGAAAGGATAATTATGACCACTGGCTATGAAATATAGGGGCAAATGCTTGAATCCTATATCAGATACACAGAATTGCAGCAGCCTCATCACAGTTCTTCCAAATGAATAATGCTCTAACTTGCAGAAGCAAGTAAGTAGAGGCCTTCAGGCCTGAATCCCAATGAGCATGTATGGGATATTCTAAGGAGGTGAACTTCAAGCCATCAACCACCTCTCAGGAATTTAAAAGTTGTACAAAGCTTTCAGTATTAAACCTAAAGAGTGTGCCTCATTACTTCAACACACTTCAGTGATGTAATAGCAAGGGTTTACATGTGTGCAGATGTTTTATATGCATGGGTTCTTGACGTGTTCAGTCCTATCTAGCTAGGATTTTGAATGTTATCCAGGGTTTTATTAGGATGGACAAGATTCTGGAAAAACACATACATGCATGTACAATGCAAAATCAAATCTATACATTCCTGCAAGAAGTGCATGGCTCATTGTTAACCCTTTGTGCTTGTTTGTCTGCTGCATTTCTTACTGAACAAATTCAGCATAAATTCAGCAAAATTTGACTTTGTTACAAGTTAAATTTTTATATTATTCAAATCACTTATCAACATAGATTCCACAGATTTATTTCATAATTTTAGAAGATGGATGAAAGCTTTTAGACCTTCACATATTTTTCAGAATTATGAATGCTTAAATAGACAATGGAACTTTATTGGAATCAATTAATTTCAACTGTCCTCAGGGAATTAATAGAAAAACAGATCTATTTAGAATCCACACAGCTAAATCAAATTACTTGTTTCATAGGGGATGAAACAAGTAATTGGATTTAGCTGTGTGGATTTAAAGCAATGAGCATAGCTAATTGACTGGAATTCGAATTTTGTCAGCTTCAATCAGTTTAATAAAAATCCAACAAAGGTTTTTGTTACCGATCTTGCTGCACAGCTTCTTAATATTTTATTACAATTTAATTTACTATTGTTTTAATCTGCTTTGCTTGTTAGTTTAATCATAGAATTTTATTATTGTTTGTTTCTATGTACTTCATTTGATTTTGAACTTCTCTGTAAAGTTGAAGAATAAATAAAATAAATAAATAAATACTAAAGGGATGTAAGAAAAATTTTAGATTGTGAATTGTTTCAAGGATATATGTGGAAATTTATGACTAGATATTAAAAGTAAATACAGAGTCAAACTAAACAGTAATAATTAATAAATTATTATATTTACATCTCTTACTCTACAACTCCAAAATTTATACAATTGTACACTTCTGAATCTTTGCTAGATTCTCAAGAATATACAGAGTAATTTTTCATTCATCGTACCTTTCTTTTCTTTGCATCAACATCATTACTCTACAGAGATTTGGCCAGTAACACTGAATACACTAGCTGATGTGAAGAAAATGGCAGTGCATTGCATTGAGCAAAGTGCTTATTGTTAAGAAATACTACTGAAGTGGAAATTCAATTTTTTTTGTTCAAAGAAGATACCAACAACACTTCAGTATGCAGTTGGACGAACAAACTGAACAGCGTTGTTAGATCAGTTTGAGAGAATAGAGTGTTTTAAACAGAAAATATCAATCAGGCCAATCGTCATTAAGAATGCCAGAAAGGATTGATAAATACCAAAGAAATCTTGCTACAAAGCTGAAAGAAGAGTCTGAATGAACAGCTGAAATTTAGTATCCAGTAGCCCTCGTGTTACACTACGTGACGAACAGAAGGTTGTGTGAAAGATGTGAAATGAGAAAAATAGTTATAATTAGAAGGGGAAAAAAGACACTTATAAGAGGGATCATGTTTTTAATCGACTTTCATTTTTGTTTAATGAAAAAAGGTTAGGTTTTTACGTGACTTCAGAAGGGATTCAAGCAAAAACCAGTCATTGGCCAGAGGTACCGGACACTAAAGTTTTACTGAATAAACTTTCACAACAGATATGGATATCTTACAGTATAAGTAAGAAATATTTACCAAAGTGACTTGTCTGCAGCCTTACAAATTCAGCTCAGCCAGTCACTAACAAGAAATATGAAAAAGCAGCATGTTCAATTTGCCATGAAATTCGCTGCACTCTTAGAGAACCTGACATAAACAATGTTTGTTTTTCTGATAGTGTACTTTTATTTAGATGGGTATATGAATAAGAAAATGCAAGACTTTAGACTCTGAAGAATCCACACATTATTGTTGACAATCCATTACATGCACAAAGGGTCACTGTATGAGGTGCACTGTCCGCATTTGTCATTTTTGAGCCAGTGTTTGTCAATGGAAACATCACAAGTGACATCTACCACAGTGCCATTAGGGATAATTTTGTGCTTTTTTTTTTATATGGCTATGGCACGGATACGGATGACAACTAGTTTAAATAGGATGGTGCGAGGACCATATTTCAGAAATTTTCCTAGCGTTCCTGAATGAAAATTTTGACAACAGGGTGGTTTTTAACTGCTACCTGAGGTGTATGGCTAAGGATTGGCATGGCTTTTATATTTCTGGGGTTACCTCAAAGAATCCACAAAACATTCCTGTGCGGAAGAAAACAATTTAATATATTTTGATAATTTATTTTATTAATATATATAACAATAATAATAATAACATAATAATTTATTAATATACAGGGTGTCTCAAAAATACACGGCATAACTTCAGGAATGAGTTCCTCATAGGTAGACAATAAAAATATTTTATATCAACATAGTTTCAGAAATGTTTGGTTTCCGAGTTTTGAAAGTCTGTCTATGACACTTAACTGTTCATATCACCTTATAGTAATTGTTCAAAATGTCCACCTTCTGCCTGAATACAGGCCTCACATCAACGTCTCATGGACTCGCGAAGACGATGCCAAATTCCCGTTGGCATTGTTGTACCCGTCGCAGATGGTAAGGATACAGTTGTTCTCGCAACACTCTCCAAATAGCCGAAAGTTGAACAGCCAGTTGCATTGCTATTCTGCGTGTGCTGATTCCAGGAGTGGCATGCACAACATCCAAAATCTCCTCCTCTACTTCAGGAGTCGTAGATCTTGGTCGTCCTCTGTCAGCAGCACAAGGTGTAAAGATCCCATGTTCACAAAGGCGGCGATGGATACCTTCAAACGTTTTCCTGTCTGGACATCTTTGTTCTGGGAACCTTTCATGGTACAAACAATGAGCCTCCAGAGCATTGCCGTCCGCCAAACCGTACATAAAGTGCATATCCGCTTGCTGCTGATTTGAGTACATGATTGGAATGGAAAACCACAGATTCTGTCAGTACCTTGTGATGGTCTGCGCTGGTAGCACAGTGGTATCGTCACTGTCCTCCCCACACTGGGTGGAAAAGGCCAGGGTTCGAATCGCGTCTATGATGCTAGGAACTTTAATGGGCTTTTTTCACTCCGTGGCTCAGTTAGTCGGTCTCGGGTGTAGATAGCAAGGTTTTTTCCCCAGAAACTTGGGTTTTTCATCCAGAAAACAGACAAATCGATCACAGAACACATGCAATTACCAGACATAAGACACAGCAGATGAATTTAATTATTCGGGTGGCCTAAATATAATAGTTTGGTTTTTTTTTTTTTTGAGTACCTTGTGATGAAGGAAATCACCTGCGGGAAATAAGACATTCCGCTTAATAACTCAGGAACCAAGCATTTCCAGAACTGTTGATATAAAATATTTTTATTGTCTACATATGAGGAACTCATTCCTGAAGTTATGCCATGTATTTTTGAGACACCCTGTATATAATAATAATAATAATTTATCAATATATTTAATAATTTAATATATATATTTTTTTTTTCTGCATTGGAGGAAACATTCAAGCATGTTCCACACAATTTCACACTCTCAGACCTCGTTGTTATGGGGTCTGCTTCAAGCCTTTGAATGTAACCCACACCCTTTCAGCCAATGGGGTCAGAGAAATAAATTGATTAATAATAATAACTGATTATTGATAAATATGGAAGGCGAACATGCTGTGGCATGAATTTTTTAACACTGCTAAATATAGTTCTGAAATATAGTTCAAGTGTTAATTTCTGTTTCTAAACAATATTTTATGTTTTTTGCATGAATAAAATGAAGAAAAAATGATTTTGTACACACTACCCATTCGGAAATAACTAAAAATTTTGGATGTGCTGAGCTAGGTGTGTGTGTGTGTATAAATTCCTCATTAGCAAACAGAAATGATTATAAAAGTATTACTATTTATGTAGACAACACTGACACTATGCTGCTGCAACAGGATCTGGAAAGATTGAGCAGATGGGCTGAGAGGTGGCAAATGAAGTTTAACATTGACAAATGTAAAGTACTACACATGGGAAACAGCAACCCCAGAGCAACGTATCAACTCTGTGGTACTACACTGACAGTGGTAGAGAATGAAAGGGACTTGGGGGTGGTTGTGCAGGCAGATATGAAGTTCTCTGAGCAGTGCAGATGGGCTGCAAGAGTAGCTCATGGAGTATTGTCAATGATATACAGGAATTTTTCCAGCAGGGATAAGGAGGTGATTATTCCATTGTATAAGGCAATGGTCAGGCCACACCTAGAGTACTGTATACCAGCGAGGTGATCTGATAGAGGTGTATAAAGCCTTGAATGGTTTGAGCATGCTCAATGCTGATGGGATTCTTCCTCTCGCTCAGAATAATCACCTGAGAGGGCATAAATTCAAATTGGGGAAAGACAGATGTAGGATAGACGTGCGGAAATTTGCCTTTAGCCAGCGGGTGGTTGGTTGGTGGAACAGACTTCCATCCCTTGTGGTGGAGGTTGATAGCCTAAATAAGTTTAAGGCTCAGCTGGACAGGTATTTTGAACGAACAGAGGGGTGAAGTGGAAGTGGGTTTTTTTTTTTTTTTTTTGGCTGATGCTGCATAAGCTTGCTTTCTTGCATCAAATGCCTCTACTAATGCTAATGCTAACGCATTTCTTCTAATATTTAATTTTTGAATGGTTATGCAAGAAAATGCAATGGGAATTACTTGTTATTAACAATAAAAAAATTTATTCTACGTTTGCCTTGATTTCTAATTGAAATTAATGAGAAACTAATTTTATAAACGTTTACAATTTCCATCGCACATTCACAACTTCCAGTGTAAAGGAAGCTGTGAATGTTTTTTTTGTTTTGTTTTTTTGTAGAGGATATTATTATTATTAGCCATATGATGCAAGGAAGCCTGAGGCTTATGCTGCACCAGTCAAAAAAAAAATTTCTGAATTACCCTGAGAGAGAGAGAGAGAGTATAGAATGGGGTGAAAATGACAAACCGTTTAATATTCTCTTTAATATACACCAAAATGCATTACTTCATTAGCGAGCATCTCACACTGAAAAACAATAAAACTTTTTCTGAGAAAACGATAAAGGATTATGTGTAGGATTATAATGGGAATGTGATTATAATGAATAGGCCTGTTTACCTCTCAGATGTATTTTTCACAGCTGGCTGTCTAAAACAAAATAAAATTTAAAGATTTAAGTTCACATACCATTTTGTTAATTTGGATAGTTCCGATCCTGCCGGTGACTACTACATAGGTTCTGAACAAACTAATTTCGTTTTTATACTCGAGGTGGGCCACATAGGATCGACGTAGTACATCAGATAGAGAATATAAGAACATTGCCGTATTTGTGGTTTTACATACTTCAAGGAGTGAAGTCCAGCAGATAAAAATCAAACGAAGTGTAGCATGAATGCCAAATAACTACTTAACGAGTAACAATTACCTAATGACTTGCATAATACTTAAAAAAAAAAAATACATATAGAGAACCCGGCTTGAAGACCTTTCTGCCCTCACCTAATGTAAACATCATAAAGTATACATGAGTCTGTGATAAATCACTATGGACAATAAAATCATATAAAAATCTACGCATGCGTAAAAAACGTTACTAGCGAGACTTCTTTAGTCTCGAAAATTTAATGTGTGATAAAAAATTGACCAAAAAAAATTAGAAAACTGACCAAAAAATTAGAAACCTTTTTTTTTTTTTTCAATGTCTAGGAAGGTTACTTTACAATAAAATGAGAGCTCCTACACGTCGTGGATTTGATTCCACTATGTGTCCGAGGGAGTTTAGCTCCTGAGTTGACCATTCTTCTCAGGATGTGAAGCCGAGCTGTCCTTTCCAGCATATCTCAGACATTCTCAATTGGATTCAGATCTAGAGAATTAGGCGGTCAAGAGTATATGAAAATCTTCGGAATTTTACTTGAACCATTCAGATACAGTTTTTGCACGGCGGATAGTTGCAATGTCGTTTTGAAATAATTCATTGCAATCCTGGTAACAATGAAGCATTTCAGGTTGTTCTGATACCACTGAAAGATATTCATTGGAGGTAATATGACCTTCTAACGGTATTGCGCATCCAGTGTGTACTAAGAAAACGTACCCCATACCATGATACCACTTACTTCGCTAGAGGGGTGGACATGAGACAACCTGGATACATGAGTTCACACCACACTTTCATCCTACGAACAGTTTCACCAAAAAAAAAAAAAAAAAAAAGTATAAATCGAGACTTGTGAGATCATAGGATCTTTTCCACTGACTGTTCCATACTCCACTCTTGGCATTGACGTCATCATACCAGTCTAATCTTTTGATTTTTTACAGAAAAAGAGTAACTTTCGTATAGGCACATGACTACAAAATCTTAGATTCTTCAACTGCGACTGCATGAATTCTCGACTTTTGAGACGGTTGCTTTTAGCACCCCAGCGATTTCCTTCGTTTCCTCAATTGTATATACAGCTAAACGGGCTCCAACAATAACACCTTTCTCAAATCAGTAAGACCACCAGTCTGCCCCATGGCCAGATCAACTAAGAAGCCGCAAGAAAGTGTACAGTATTTATCTGACACAAAAGAACTCGTAAAAACACCATGTGATAAATTAAATTAGCATGACATATATATTTAATTCTGTTGATGCTAACTGCAAGATGGCTCTCGCAGAAGCTCAGTTTGGTAATCGCTGTCCTACCCACGCTTGTGGAAACGACCACAGTTCGAATCTCGTCGATGACGTCAGAAATTTTTACTGGGCCTTTTTAACAACATGGCTAAATTCCTCAGGATGTAACATAATTTTATCTGCGAGGAACTCGCGTTTATCGTCAAGCAAACAGGAAAATCGACCATAGAACACGCTCAGTTTACAGACATATATGTTATAAGGTTTTAGGCACATTAGTGACTTAGCCCATATTTCGCTGTACATAATATGTCTGTAAATTGCGTGTGTTAATTGCTCCTGTTCTGTGGTATCACTAATCTATCGTGACTGATGGAAACAGTGGTCGAACAACCAACCAAATGTTACATACGGGACAACCACATGTGGTCGACGCCCTAGCTGAGCATAGTATGTGATCTAGTAATACTGCAGCGACGCAACATAGTGGCCCAACTCACCATCTAGTACAACTTTGGAAAAGTAAGATTAACGAAACCAAACGTTGGTCCATTTCAATGTTTGGCAACCCACCAAACAATAGTACACTCTACAGTTTCATACATAGATATAATAGAGTTTAGAATGTCATACAAAATGCAAAGTGAAGTAAAATATCTTACAAAATGAACATCCTAGATTGATACAATTTACAATTTCGAATTTTATTACAAAATGCAGAGCTCCCACCAGTCATAGAACGAAGTTACCTGTCATCCTATGCTTGCTCTCCTTTTTTTTTTCATTCTATTTTCTTTTCCGTTCCATTTAAAGATTTCATCAGTCTTGTTGTTCGTTTTATAACCTTTCTTCTTCTAAAAATTTGTGTCACAAATTCCCTAAGCACCACGAATCCTCTTTTGTTTTAACTATCGAACCTCAGGACGTCAACCCATATTGTTATTTATAGTTGGAGCACTACATTTCAACTCAAGTATACAAAAGTACATCACCAAGGGCGTCAAGAATAATACTCAAGATTTCTAACAGGTACAAGCTAAACGTTATAATGATTTATGCACCAACATCGAGCCATGATGATTAAGAGGTTGAAGAAATGTACACCGAAATTGACAGTCTTCTAGATGAGCAGAAAACCCACTACAATATCATTGTGGGGGACTTCAATGCTAAGGTTGGAAAGAGACAAAACAGCGCAGAAAGGGGAACTATAGGGAATTTTGGAATTGGTGAAAGAAATGAAAGAGGCGAAAAACTTGTGGAATTTGCAGAATCTCAAGGATTGTCAGTAATGAACACTTTTTTCAAGAAAAATGTGAACAGAAAATGGACATGGAAGAGTCCAAATGGATTAACAACTAATGAAATCGACTTCATCCTCACTAACAGAAGATATATTGTGAATGATGTTACCGTCCTGATTAAGGTAAATGTTGGAAGTGATCACAGAATGGTAAGATGTACACTTGATATAGATGTAGGAAAGGAAAGGAAAAAACTGACTCGAGTAAATAATACAAAGGTCTTTCAGATAACAGAAAAGGAGAAAAAGCAGTATGTACTGGAACTTCTGCATACTGCTCAGGACCAAGATATCGACGAGGAATATTATAACTTTCTGAAAGTGATAAAGCCCAAGAAACATATGGGGAAAAAGAAATTCCAAAGAAATAAAATTAGTCAAGAAACACTTGTTATGATGAACCGAACGCGACAAATGAAGAGCAAGGTAAACACTGACAAGGAGAAAATTGAGTATACTGAGTTATGCAAAGCCATTAGAAAGAGACTCAGAGAGGACATAAGAAGATTTAACAAGAAAAGTAGAACAAGCATTAAGGGAAAACAAAGGACTTAAATCAGCAGCCATGAGCAATAATACAGGAAGCAAAATGATACTGAAACTAAATAAAAGCGATGGTGTACTTATAAATAGCAGAGAAGGCATAATTCAAATAGCAGAAGACTACTGTAGAGAATTATACAAGGAGTGAGGGAATGATGCCAGCAGTGGGGAAGTTGGATCGCAAATTAGCAACAAATACGACATACCCGATATTCTTCCTGATGAGGTAGAACATGGGTTGAAGAAAATGAACAATCCGAAAGCCCAGGAGGATAATGAAGTTACTGTGGAGTTGGTAAAATTGGGAGGAACAGACATAACACAAAAACTGGCAAGGCTCTTCACAAAGTACATTTGAAAAGGTGTGATGCTTAAGCAGGGGAACAATGCAATCATAGTTTTGCTGCATAAGAAAGGAGATAAATCAGAAATTGGAAATTATAGACCAATCAGCTTGATATCCCACAACTACAAGTTGTTCACAAGGGTCATTACTAACAGATTAGAAAGAATACTTGATGAGAATCAACCAAAAGAGCAAGCTGGCTTTAAGACAGGATTCTCAACTATGGATCACCTTCACGTAATATCACAGAAAATGGAGAAAGCAAATGAATATAAAACACCATTATGCATGACTTTTGTGGATTACGAAAAGGCATTTGACTCCATACAGCATAAGGCAATGTTTCGGGTACTGGAAAGACAAGGCATAGATATCCCATATATTATGATTTTGAAGAGAATATATGAGAACGCTACCTCCTTTATTAGACTAGACAAAGACAGTAGGAAATTTAAAATCGAGAAAGGAGTTCCACAAGGATACACAATATCTCCGAAGCAGTTTACTGCTGCCCTTGAGGAAGTTTTCAGAAGATTAGACTGGTCGCAGAAAGGAGTCAATATGAATGGAGAGTACCTAAACCATTTATGATTTGCAGATGACATTGTGGTCATAAGCCACGATCCCAAATAATTAGAGGAAAATCTTAATTAGTTATGCAGAGTTAGTAAGGATTTTGGACTAAAGATGAATATGGCTAAAACAAAAGTAATGATGAACAAGTAGGCTACAGAAAGGGACATAATGATCGAAGGAGCACTAATTGAAAAGGTGGAGTCATATACTTATCAGGGACAAGTTATTAGCTGTAGTAATGATAAATGGCTGGAAATCAAGAGAAGAATTAATTTTGGATGGATAGCATTCAAGAAATATAGTCACATACTGAAGAGCAATATCCCAGTTTGTCTGAAACGTAAAAAAATGAACCAATGTATACTCCTCACCATGACTTACGGAAATGAAACTTGGGCACTCACCAAAAGAATGGAAGAGAAGCTGAGAACTACACAGCGAAGAATGGAACGAATTATACTGGGAATCAAACTGATAAATAAGAAGAGAAACACTTGGATTAGGCAGCAAACTCAAGTAAAGGACATCCTTATCAAAACTAAAGAACTAAAATGGTCTTGGGCAGGACACATAGCTCGAAGACATGATGACAGATGGACTAAGAAAATAACAGAATGATACCCAAGGGGAGCTAGAAGAAAACCTGGAAGACAAAGGCGGAGATGAATAAATGAAATTCATGAGTTTGTGGGTTGCAAATGGATGGCCATTGCTCAAAACAGAAGGAACTGGAAAGTTGTGGAGAGGCTTTCATCCTGCAGTGGATTAAAAATGGCTGATGATGAAGATTTCAATCAATCCTTAAGTCCACATAGTCTTCACAATCGTATAAAACATGCTCCCGTGTTTCCCCCTCCCCACAAACACATTTTATTCTTCGAAGTGTTCCAAACTTATTCAACTTTTCAAAGAAAGATCCATTACTCGACGTGTGGAACAAACTGTACAAGTTTGTTTGACACCATTTATAACTTATATTCTTTCTTACATCTGGTAAAATTTTTCTTGTTATTTCTTCTTTATTAAAAATCTTCCATTGGTCCACATGAATTTTTGGGCCGAAAATTGGCTAGTATAAGATACGGCAGCCGATGGCCGTCACAGATACCTATGCTCATTGCAGGACTCAAGAAATTGAGCTTTCCAAGTGCACATCTGCACCAACACCAGACCACAGCACAGAAGTATGGAAATCTGTCTCCTGAATCGTATTTTGCAACTCTGTCGTGCTGATAGGCATTTCGAGAAAGAGACTTGATGCCATGGTACCTGAACTGTTAAAGTGTTGGGGTGTTTTTGTGGAATAGTTTGAAACCTGTGCTCATTGTTAATAAACGAATCGATGTAAACGCCTACCTTTCTATCGTCACCGACCAAAGACACCCTTTCATGATGACTGTGTATCCAGACAACTTCGGCGTCTATGAAGAAGACGACACGCTATGTCAAAATGGCTGGCAGGGTGCTAATTTCACGAAAATAAGTCCCCCGTCCTGCCATGGTCCCCCAACTCAGCCGATCTCAACGCAAATAAACATGTTTTGGACTGTTTGGAAAAGGAAATTCGTTACTGAGACCATCCATTTGACAATGTGCTGGAATTACTGGTCACATTGTGAAATCCATAGGTAAAACTACCATAGAACATCCTACAACAACCTTGGAATGGACACCAAGATGTGTATGGAGGTATTTTGCCCAAAGTTTTGTAGTGACGTATTAGGAAGGTGGCGCCAATGCGAAGGGAGATCAGTGTATAAAAAATCACAGTATTATCTGTTCTTGAGTACAATTCACCCCTTTTGACTTGCACAAATTTGTAAATAAATTTTTCATGGGAAAAATACAGAACAACTTTACGAGATACTTCAGTTATAAACAAAAATTAGATTTTACCTAAATTAATTACTCAGACAGATGCGACAAATTTGGTCTTATGAACTTAGAAGAATGCAGAAAATTTCAGCTCTTCGGTATTATATAAAATCTTAAAGGTATACAAGTACAAAGGTATGCAAAGAGCTTGAAGGACAGGGTGGATGCCCTCGAAGGATTAAAAGTGAGGGGCCCATCAAGCTGTCAGCTGCCCACACCAATGCAAGAGCTTGCACTTGGTCATCACGCAACACAGCGGCAGCCCCCAAGGCAGAATGCGCTGGTCCCAAAGGAACTAGTAGTTGTTAGTGACTCTACTGTCAGGGAAACGGGAAACATGCTTTGTAAAAAGGATAGGTGGAACAGGACCAGGGTATGTCTGCCAGGGGAAAAGGTTTATGACGTTGTAGAGCGGATATCATCTTTTAAGGGCACAAAAGGTGATATAGTTGTACACGTTGGCACTAATGATATTAAGAGTAGGAGACCGGCGGAATTACTTAACAAGTACAGGTCACTGTTGAAAAAAAGCCGTGAATTACGGTTGAATTTGAAAGTGTCTGCAATTCTGCCCAAACACGATAGGAAGTGTAAAGTGTAAAGTGTTCATTGTCTAACGGCCCAAGGGGTTTCCCCCATCTCCGTGTTGTGTACTCTGTTTGTGAAACACAGAACACTGTGAAGGCCAGAGATTTCAAAAAGTGTAAGGTACATGTTTATGTTGTGTAGTGTCATGTTGTGTTGTTCCTCTGACCTTTTAGCCGTTGGGCCCCTAGTGGGACCCCCCGTTGCCCACACTTAACCCCGAGGAGGCAGGTCAGGCATAGAGGGATCGCATTAGAAGTAATTACTCTGGCAGGCCCTGCCACCTAATTTCCTAAGATTTCAGTGGCAAGGGCCTAAAAAAAAAAAAAAAAAAAAAAAAATAATAATAATAAATAAATAAAAAAAAAAAAAAATAAAATAAATAAATAAATAAATAAATAAAAAAATAAAAATAAATAAAAAAAATAAAAATAAAATAAAAATATATAAAATAAAAAAATAAATAAATTAAAAAAAAAAAAATAAATAAATAAATAAATAAAAAAAAATGAATAAAATAAAAAATAAAAAAAATAAAAAAATATAAAAAAAATAAAAAAATAAATAAAAAAAAATAAATAAATAAATAAATAAAAATAAAAAAATAAAAAGTAATAGTAATAATAAATAAAAAAAAAAAAAAAAAAAAAAAATTTTTTATAATAAAATAAAAATAAAATAGAATAAAATGCATTTTTAGTTAGAGTAGGGGTGAAGACAGGAAGGGGGGGGGGACAGATAGAAATATGGGGATGATAGGGAAGGCAACCCCAGAAAGGTCAGTGGAGACTGGCCCCACCAGGAGAAAAAAAAAAAAAAAAAAAAAAAGGGTATAGCAGGGAGGGGGAGGAGACAGAAACCCGTCCCCTCCCTCTCCCTACCAGGGGAGGGGGTATTAAAGTGAACCAAGTTAGGGTACATGGTTCGGAATGCTAGTTGGCCAAGAAAAGAAGTTGACATCCAATGGCATGCCGGTGGCATTGTCAGTCTTTATCTAGGAGATTGTCTTATTGGTCACATCCATGAGAGACAAGTCCAGAAGAATAAGAACCTTTTGTCTTTCTTAGATTGTCTTAATTTGTGGGTTGTCTCTATTCAAAGGTAGTTATTTGGTAGTTATCTTTGGTGGGTGACATTTTGGAGAATGTATAGTAGTTCACACCAATGATGGTAATGCTGGTTAAGTTTAGCTGCCTGGTTCCAGTACCATCAGGGTCCCTGGGTTCATTTAGTAGAGGGTTGTCATGTTGCTGCAATTAGTTGTCTTCTCCTCAAGAAAAGCTGCTGTTCATAGTTGGTGAGAGCTTGATACTCTTCCTTAGTATCCAGTAAGTGGTTTTCTTTGCCTTTTGGTATATAAGTCAACTTTGTGATAAGCTGGCAGCGGAGGTCATCGTAGAGGGGGCACTCGTGCATGAGGTGATCCCAGTCCTCAATTCCTCCACAGGCGCATGTTGAGTCCTCTTCTAGGCCAAAGGTTGTTAGTTTTGCCTTTATTGAACCATGGCCAGTAAGCAAATACGTGGCATACAAGCCTGGAGAAAACCATAATGGGGATTTTGGATAGATTCTGCTAACATCTGGGATGAATCTCCTGGTGATTTCCCCCTTGGTTGAATTTGTCCAGCGGTCCTGCCACACCCACTGCATGTGTGCTTGAAGTCTCCTCTTCTCAAATTTTTGGTTGTTGGTAAGATTCAGCTCGAATCCCAAGCAGGTCT
The DNA here is from genome assembly GCF_048544385.1 of Mastigoproctus giganteus. Taxonomy (NCBI): domain Eukaryota; kingdom Metazoa; phylum Arthropoda; class Arachnida; order Uropygi; family Thelyphonidae; genus Mastigoproctus; species Mastigoproctus giganteus. The sequence goes on from NC_143588.1 coordinate 111,247,765, forward strand.
GAGACACGCCCTTAGACAGATGATACAACATTCCATTTCTCACCACCTCCAGGTCGAGGGGGAGGGCCCCCATCAGGACCTGGAGGGCGTGAGTACTCACAGTGCAGCAGGCACGAGAGATGGAGAGCAGGACCGTGCGTTGAGTGGAATCCAGGATTCGTCTGTTTACTGCAGTCGTAGCCTTGCCAAACCAAATTCCGGCTGCATACGTAATCACAGGGATGAAGATAGCCTTGTAGTACAATGAGAGGGTTCGCTTGCTGAGACCCCAGTCCCGACGGGATATCCTAGCAACCATGGCAGTATAGTTTCTCACTTTGGTTCTGATGTATTTGAGATGAGCTTGGAAGGAGAGTTTTCTATCTAGTACTATGCCAAGATATTTCAGTTGCTCTGACAATTTTATGGTCTTGTTTCCAATTTTAATCTGTGGTGGTCTTGTAATACAGAGAGTTCCTTTAAGAAGCAGAGAGTTTGTTTTTGATGGTGATATGGTCAAGCAGTGTGTTTTTGCCCAGTCCTGGAGGATTTGGAGTGCATGGTTTGCCAATGTCTCAAGCTGGGCCCTGGAATTTGCAGTCACCATCAGGATGAGATCATCAGCAAAGGCTTGTGAACGAACCTCCCCAAGGTCAAGGCATAGAAATTCGTCCATTACCATGTTCCATAAGGTCGGAGTGAGTATATGATGAGAGCCCTGCGATCAATTCGGCCCTGGAAAGATTGTGCAAGGCTCAAGGGGTAGAATTTTTTCAGCCTGGTCTGTACTAGTTAACAGGGGAGACTGCTTCTACAGGGATGGGATACACTTAAACAGAAAGGGTGCAAGAATGTTTGCTGATGCTATCGAGGCAGTGTTAGGTGGGTCGGAAAACTGCTAGCTTGGGGGGATACAAGGACTAATAGATTAACAGTAGCCACTGGCGCAGGTGAAAGTGATTCTTACACTGCTTCTATTGGAATGAGCAACAGCCTGGAAAATAAGATGAAATATATTTCAGAGGCTGCTGACAATCATTGGGGTACAAGTAAACACATGGGTTGTGTTAGGGTAGCTAAGAATAGAAACAGGTGCATGTATACCTGCGTGTACACCAATGCTAGGAGTTTGGTAAATAAATTTGATGAATTTGAGGTATTTCTCAAAACATCAAAGGCAGATATTGTTGGGATATCAGAGACGTGGTGTCACACAGATATAAATAATGCGGAACTGGAATTTGGGGAATACAATGTGTATAGAAAGGATAGACAGGACAGGAGGGGAGGAGGGGTTATGCTATTAATTAAGAAACACATAAAGTCCAAGGAAGTGAAGCCAGTCGACATCGATGGACAGGGCAGTGTCGAGTCAGTTTGGTGTGACATAAGCATAGGGAAATCAAAATTGAGAGTAGGAGTGTGCTATAGGCCTAATGACTCTGATGAGTATAATAAGAAACTGTATGGGGAAATAGAGTGGGCCAGTAAATCAGAGAGTTTTATAATGGGGGATTTTAATTTCCCAGATATTGACTAGAATTTGGGGGCTGGTCACTCACACACTAGCAAGGCTTTTGTGGATTTATTGGATGATTGTTTTCTACATCAGCATGTTCGGGAGGCAACTAGAGGGAGGAATACTCTTGATTTGATTATCAGCAGTGATTCTTCATGCATTAAGAATATGCAGATAAATCAACCACTAGGTGGCAGTGATCACAGCGTGCTGAAGTGGGATTTACTCAAAGAGGTAACTACCATTAGGGATAAAGGGAAGGGTTATTGCTTTCGTAAAGGCGACTACGATGGACTGAGACAGTATTTATATTCTATACGGTGGGACCAACTGATGATGTTACCAACAGCAAATGCAAAATGGGAAGCATTCAAAGAACTTATCTTGGAAGCTACTAGGATTTACATATCAACTAAGAAATATTGTTCAAAGTTTAGACCTAAATGGATGTCAGATGAACTAATGAGGCATATGGCAGAGAAGAAACATGCATGGGATACATACAAATTAACACATGACACAGAAGCCTATGATAGATACAAGTTGATATGCAACCAAGTTACAAAGGAGGTTAGGCAGGCGAAGGCAGATTACGAGAAATCTTTGGCAAGGGATGCAAAGAAAAACAACAAAGAGTTCTTTACTAATGTAAACTCTAGAAGGAAGGGGATGAATCAGATTGGTCCACTTGATATCGATGGGTCAACTGTTGATGATCCTGCTCAGGTAGCTAACAAACTAAATGAATATTTTGCATCGACATTCACACGAGGAGTTATTTAGCAAGGGGAATTCCAGAGGTGTATTCAACTCTAGCAGTAAGCTAGAGAATCTTGTAATAACTGAGAGTAAAGTGGAGGAGAAATTGTTCAAGATAAACACAAGAAAGGCATCCGGGGTGGATGGGATCTATCCAGTTATATTAAAGGAGGCAGCAGAGGAAGTAAGCAAACCCTTAGCCATTATTATGAGAGCTTCCTTGGACTCAGGGGAGGTACCCACAAATTGGAGAGGTGCAAATGTGACCCCAATTCACAAAGGAGGATCAAAGGCTGACACAAGTAATTATAGACCTGTGAGTTTAACTTCTGTTCCAGGAAAATTAATGGAGGCACTAGTTAAAGAAGCACTGCAGGATCATTTAGACAAAACTTCAGTTATAGCTCGGACACAGCATGGTTTTGTTAAGGGGAAGTCTTGCCTGACCAATTTGATTGGATACTATGATGCAGTCACAAAGCAACTGGATGCAGGGAATAACTTTGATATTATATACTTGGATCTTAGAAAGGCTTTCGATACTGTTGCACATGGAAGACTGCTGCACAAATTGGAGCAGTGTGACATTTGGGGCAAATTGCTGCTATGGATAAAGGGGTGGCTGAGGGGGAGAAGACAGAGAGTGGTAATCAATGGACACTGCTCGTCGTGGACTAATGTTATTAGTGGAGTCCCTCAGGGCTCAGTGTTGGGTCCATTATTGTTTTCTGTATTTATAAATGGTATTGATGATGGTATATTAAACTTAATGTCGAAGTTTGCAGACGATACAAAGGTAGGCAGGGTTGTCAAGGACACTATTGACACTATGCTGCTGCAACAGGATCTGGAAAGGCTGAGCAGATGGGCTGAGAGGTGGCAAATGAAGTTTAACATTGACAAATGTAAAGTACTACACATGGGAAACAGCAACCCCAGAGCAACGTATCAACTCTTTGGTACTACACTGACAGTGGTAGAGAATGAAAGGGACTTGGGGGTGGTTGTGCAGGCAGATATGAAGTTCTCTGAGCAGTGCAGACGGGCTGCAAGAGTAGCTCATGGTGTATTGTCAATGATATATAGGAATTTTTCTAGCAGGGATAAGGAGGTGATTATTCCCTTGTATAAGGCAATGGTCAGGCCACACCTAGAGTACTGTATACAGGTCTGGAGGTCTCATTTCAAGAAGGATGTAGAGCTGCTGGAACGAGTACAGAGAAGGGCAACAAGATTAGTGAATGGAACAAAGGGGTGCTCTTACGAAGAAAGGCTTAAGTTTTGCGAATTACAGTGTCTGGAGACTAGGCACCAGCGAGGTGATCTGATAGAGGTGTATAAAGCCTTGAATGGTTTGAGCATGCTCAATGCTGATGGGATTCTTCCTCTCGCTCAGAATAATCACCTGAGAGGGCATAAATTCAAATTGAGGAAAGACAGATGTAGGTTAGACGTGCGGAAATTTGCCTTTAGCCAGCGGGTGGTTGGTTGGTGGAACAGACTTCCATCCCTTGTCGTGGAAGTTGATAGCCTAAATAAGTTTAAGGCTCAGCTGGACAGGTATTTCGAACGAACAGAGGGGTGAAGTGGAAGTGGGTATTTTTTATTTATTTATTTATTTTATTATTATTTTTTTTTTTTTTTTTTGGCTGATGCTGCATAAGCTTGCATTCTTGCATCAAATGCTAATGCTAAATGATGCTCCAACAACTAACAAATATGAAACCAAAGTTTATCTAATTTTATCATATACTGCTGAAATTCGGACAGCTGTTTCACTCCGCCATCAAAAACCGGTGTTTGCTCGGGAATACTGGACCCTGAATTGGGCCACAAATAAGAATTGCCGACCCCTTCAGTTGAGAACCACTAACTTGGATGAAGAGCTAATTGTTCCTAGGCGCCCGAAGTTAGTTGACATCAGATGTTTAATTGCCACAGTAAAAATGCCACGAACATCTGGGATTTCTGTCACTGGCACAACCCTCAGCCTTCCATTAAGTGTAACCCAACACTAATTGTTTGTTCTAAAATAGGATGACTTATTTTCCACCGAAGGGTTAAAACGTAAAGGGGCACAGTTCAATCAAAACTTAACCGATTAAAACGAAAAAAAAAAAAAACTGATCTGTACAAAAAGAAAACAAGCTAAAGCACGATTTGAAAATTGTTGACATGCGTAGTAGTAAAGCATTGATTCACACCGATTCTCGTTTCATTTTAGCCACACCTTGTATTTATCTATTTACTTATTGTATTGGTTGTAGTTCTCTCAGTAAATCTTATATTTATTTTAACGGTTATAGCTGTGTTATAAAATTAGTTGGAACTAATTTCACAATTAGTAAATATCTTCATTTCAAATACTTGATGTCACAAGAATGTTAAAGGCTTATATTATTGTTACTGCAGCGATTAGGTGAGAGGAAGCTCATTTTCTGTGGAACTTTAACTCCAGCTTTGTTGCCACTGTATTGTTTTGTACATACACCATTTGTAAAACAATAAGAGGAGTTTACCTCAATATAGTACGTATTAAGGAAGAAAAATCGTTTTGAATATTTTCGTTAGATTCTTTTAATTGCGTTAATTTGATTTTTAATTGTTTTAAATTGATTTGAATTGTGTTAAATTGATTATTTAATTATTTATATTTTACTCTAATGTACCGGTAAGTTGTCGATTTTTTCGTTTTTTCTGTTTTAATTTCTGGAGGGTATCATACGGAAGTGTTCTACGTACTATAGTGAGGTAAACTCCCCTTATTGTTTTACTAATATTATTATCAACGTAGAACATATTGAGTATTACAGCTCTGATTCATACTATACACCATTTGTATATAAAGAGATGCAAGCTGAATTCAGTCAGTCAATCCTTTGATCAACTGAGAGTCTAGCAGTTAGTAAGTATTAAGCTGGCTGTCGGAATTGTGGGCTTAACATTCTCCAGTTTTCTGGAATCAAGGTTGCCTGATGAGATACTTATTATTATTATTATTATTATTATTAGCTATATGGTGCAAGGAAGCCTGAGGCTTATGCTGCACCAGCCAAAAATAAAAAATTATTCCTGAGTTACCCTGAGAGACAGAGAGAGAAAAGTAGAAGGGAATCACCAAGAAAATGAAGAATGATGATATCCAGCTCAGGAACCCTGGGTGTGCCAAGCCCATACTCACCAGATGTGAGCGCCCCCCCCCCCCCAGGGTTTAGTCATGCATGTTTCCTGAGAGCTTGTGGCAGAGGAGAAATGGGGCTGGATGGAGGAGTCATATCACAATTTACAAATACACATTCACAACAGGAGTTTGCATTGTAAATTGTAAAAACATGCATATTGTAAATGAAGTGTAGGCTACAATTTATGCTTAATATTACAGATGCACATGCATAGAGGAGTTTAAAATCTATTTTGCAATGTGAAAATTAGGTATATTATTATTATTATTAGTCATAAGGTGCAAGGAAGCCTGAGGCTTATGTTGCACCAACCAAAAAAAAAAAAAAAAAAAATCCTGTGTTACCCTGAGAGAGAGAGAGAGTCAGAAATAGAAGAGAATCACCAACAAAGCAAGAAAGATGACCCTGGGTTTGCCAAGCCCATACTCACCAGATGTGAGCCTCATTTACAATAAAATAATAGCAGGTAAAATACAGATTACAGTTATCGTTGTTTCTACTTGAACACGCAATACGGAAGGAGACATTTACTTTTAGGCATACTGTTCTTGGTGTAAGTTCGAATCCCATCGATGATGGGAGAAAGTTTTATGGGCCTTTTTCACAATGTGGCTGATTTAGATGGTCTCGGGCGTGGGTAGCATAGTTTTTTTACTCGAAAACTAGGGTTTTTCGTCCGGCAAACAGAAAATCTACCTCAGAACACATACAATTTACAGCCAATATACACAGAGCAATATGGCCTTAGTCGCTGATGCACCTAAAACACTACTACAACAGCTCTTTTAGTGGCCCTGCATTTCGAGCACGCGTGATTACTGAATGCGATTAACGATTGTATTCACGATTTATTGTTAACTACTGTGATCTAGTTGTCGTGTTGAAGTATAAACAAGATTTATTTATTAATTAATCTGCTAAGGTAGACTTTAATTCAAGCCTCTTTTCAATTTCAGGGTCAACGTTACTCGAAATTAAAGGATTTGAGATCAACGCAGTATGAAAAGAACTTAGCAATAAACAAGCTATCCCAACTAGCTGAGAAATCAGAGGAAATAAAAGACAGGGGGGGGTCTCGATTAAGTAGATTCAGAAATCTCTATAAAACAGTCATTCTAGTCGATCCTTTGGAAAAACTTAAAATCATCAGAAGAATACTATAATGTTTTTTTTTTTTTTTTTTTTTTTTATCGCTGGTGCAGCATAAGCCTCAGGCTTCCTTGTACCATATGGCTAATAATAATAATAATAATAATAATAATAATAATAATGTGTCTGAAAACCACAAAATTGCTGCAGGCTGTATGTATCCAAAGAATTGTGATTCTTTAAATGCTGTATTCAAAGAAACACAATTCTTTGGATAAAATATTTAAGCAAGTTTCATCCTTCAGTGAACAAAAACTTTTGGAACAAGGGATCACAGAAATTAATGACAGTTTCACACATATTGAAGTTAAATTTTGCAGATTTTTATTTACGAACAATTAATTAGAAACCTTAAGAATCAGAAAAAAATTAATTAATACAGGTAATCGAATAGAAAATCAAGTCTAACCAAATTTCAAATCCGTTCATTCACGAGATCAAAACACAAATGCAAGGAATGATATTAAGACGTCGCCTCTGTTTATAAAAACCAAACCCGCTGACAAATAAAAAGATGAGCTTACCATTTGTACGAGTGATTCACTTAAACAGAAGTAAAAATAAGAAGCAGGAATTAAAATCAATTGGAACTAATATTGATTTAAATCTAAGAAATCGAAATCAACCTATTCCTAAGAGCGAAAATAAAAAGACCACTTAAATTTTAATAAATTAAAGGTACTTTAAAAACTAATCTTATTGGAACCGAACCATAATTCACACCTTTATCCATACAAGAAACTCATCTGAAGTGATCACTGATGAACTGGAGTATCACTTTTCTGATCACACGTTTAAAATTAAATATAACAAAGTTAATCTCAAAACTACCGGATTCTTGTTCAACATTTTTACTGATTATCCATCAGGAGGATCTGGAAATGTTTTTTAATTCGAGCATATTTCCAGAATGTTGTCATTTGGTTTTAGGCGCATCAGCGAGTGAGACCATATTGTGCCGGATATATTATGCATATTTCTGTAGTCGATTTATTTTCTGTTTGCTGGTCGAAAAAACCCGATTTTCTAGGAAAAAGAACCATACTACGCTCGCCATATATTCAGAGGGTTCAGCTTTATTATTATTATTTTAATTTTCTGGGGAGTAACCGAAATCCGTATGTGTGAATATAGTGTCACGGGTCAATTTGAATGTAATGCGAGCTGAAGAACCCCGAATAACTCGGAGGAGGAACTCTACTCCCTGTGATGGAGATCAGTTAACTACAAACTTCATTAATGTTGTTATTCACGTGTAGTAGGGTTTGTGGAGCATCAGCGACTAGACGTTATTGTACGGTGTATATTGTCTGTAAGTCGCGTGTGTTCTGTGGTCCATTTGCTGGTTCCTGGACGAGAAACGTGAGCTTCCAGGAGAAAAACCATATTATCCTCGCCTGAGAGGGAATAACTCAACCACTTTGTGAAAAAGGCTCATAAAAATTCCTCACGTCATCGACGGAACTCGAACTCAGGCATTTTTCAGTGTTTGGAGGCTGGCGATTTTACCAACTGTGCTACGAGGACCTCCATTAAAGATCACTTCAGAAATCCTCGCAGTCAACTGGACTCGAACCCTGACAACTCAAAAGGTCTGCGCAGGTAGCACAGTATCGTCACCATCCTCCCCACACTGGAGAGTAAAAAAGGCCCCGGTTCGAATCCCGTCGATGACGCGAACTAAAGAACTTTAGTGGGTTTTTTTCACTCCGTCGTTGAGTTAATCGGCCTCAGGCGTAGATAGTAAGGTTCCCCCCCCCACTAGAAACTGAGGTTATTTTCGTCCAGCAAACAGAAAATCGACCTCAGAACACGCAGTTTACAGGCAGTATATACGGAGCAATGTGGCCATATTCGCTAATGCTCCTAAAAACTCAATAACATTGTCTGGAGTTAATTTGAGATTTCTAGTGCTGTGACACATTTAATCTATGTTCAAACTCCTCCTTTCTATCCGCTCAGAAGCTACAGTGGAACCCAGCCCTATCCATTAGGACCTCGTTCGATAGGGCTGGATCCCACTGAAGGTCAAAGCAGATCTCCGAAAATGTGGGTATCCCCAGAAGATCTTGAATAAATATATTAGGGAAGCGGAACACGGACGAAGAGCGGCGTTCTCACCCATTGCCACCACAATAGTGTCTGGGCTTATTGGAGCAGATCTCCCGAATATTACGTATTTGTCAGACAAGCTGTGTGCAGCTGGCAGGGCAAAGTTTGCACACAATCGTGTCAAAGGTAAATGATCCCATACTTCTTGAGGGTTCAAGTGGGGGTCATATATGAGATCAAATGTTGGTGAGACAAAACGCAGGTTAACAGGTCGTATGGGTAAGCACATCAATGCAATAAAGACTGTAGATTACAGGAAATCTGCTGTGGCTGAAAATTTCTGGGAAGAGAACCACCAAATTTCTCCAGGAGATGCCGTCATAGTTGATCGTTAGCACAGATATTGGAACTGCAAATGGCTCGGGAGCTTGCCGATTTGTTCTTCAGAATGTAATTTTATTATTATTATTATTTTAGGGTTGCCCGTAATTAAATACATTAACCCGTATTTGTGTCTGTAAATTGTGTATGTTCTATGGTTGATTTGTCTGTTTTGCTGGACGAAAAAACCCCAGTTACTGGGGAGAAAAACCTTGCTATCTACGCCTGAGACCAACTAACTCAGCCACGGAGTGAAAAATGCCCATTAAAGTTCCTCGCGTCATCGACGGGATTCGAACCCAGGCCTTTTCCACCCGGTGTGGGGAGGTTGGTGACGATACCACTGTGCTACCCGCGCAGACCTTCAGAATGTAATAGTCAACAGACAGGAGGAGTTCGAATTCATCCTCTATTTAAAACCCTAATTCTTGGACTGGATGAACAGGTCCACCTGGCACGCTCCCTCTGCATTTCCGTTTTCCATGCACATGCTGCAAGCTGTGATCTTGCGGTTATTTAAGGGTGTAGAGTGACAGTTAAGTCTTACTGTTGATGACATTGAGTGGAAAAGACTTGATTCAATCCTGTCAATGATGCAAAGAATTTTTATGGGCCCTTTTCACGTGGCTAAGTTAGTGGGCTCAAGCAAGACCAGCATGGTTTTCAGTCCCTGAAACTTTAGTTTTTTCACAGAAAGTAGGCAAATCGATCACAGAACACATGCAATTTTCAGACAAAATATAAATAAGGTTGTTTTGTTATTTGTTTTTTTAGGAGCATTAGCAACTAAGGCCACTGCCAAAGCCTAAATACAAGAACATTAGCCACTGCCAAAGCCTAAATACAAGAATAAAACGATGTGTTCTCAACTCATTTTCATAGGCATTAATTTATAGGTTTTTATAGGTGGTAGATTGATTTGTATTGGATAATTGGAATTTGTATGCCAGGATGCTTATTATATTTACCTTCGGCAATGGTGTTCAAAATAAAATAGTCATGGAAAATATTTTCTTCTGCTAATTTTGTTGAGCAGTGTAGTTGAACTGATATACTTGAATATTTATCAAGAAATAATATGATTAATGGTCAGAAATATATGACAATTTATTGTGAAAATAAATTGCGAGAGTTTAAAATGATTTTATAAGATTTACATCTTAATATTTTCATTTCTACCTAAATATCCCACATTAGAAGAGTTTCGCCTCAGAATTAGCTGAATTTTTAGAACAAACGTTAAAAACATCCTTACGATGCATTTCTTATGAGATGAGTTTCTCCTGAGAACAGGATAATAAATGTCTTTTTAGATTTCTTGAAGATGAAAACGTCTTGACACAAGTCTCACAAGAAAAAGGTTTCTCTTTACTGTGAACTGCTAAGTGCTGCTTTAGATTCCCCGACTGTGAAAATGCCTTTCCACATATTTCACAATAGAAAGATTTCTCCTTGGTGTGAACTTTTAGATGTTGTTTTAGAGTACACGAAAGTGCAAATGCCTTCCCACAAATTTCACAAGTGAATGGTTTTTCCTTGGTATGAACTCTTAGATGTTGTTTTAAATTACCGGATAGGGCAAATCCCTTACCACAGATCTCACAACTGAAGGGTTTTTCGTAAGTGTGAACCAATAAATGGGATTTTAGATAGTCTGATTTTGAAAATGCCTTACAACATATTTCACAAGAGAATGGTTTTTCCATAGTATGAACTCTTAAATGTTCTTTTAGATTGCCCATTCTTGAAAATGTCTTGCTACACATTTCACAGGAAAACGGTCTCTCTTTTGTGTGAACTTTCAGATGTTGTTTTAGAGTGCCTAACAGAGCAAATGTCTTATTACAAGTTTCACAAGCAAAGGGTTTTTCCTTGGTGTGAACTTTTAAATGTTGTTTCAGGTTACCTCGTATAGAAAATGATTTGCCACAAATCTCACAAGTGAAGGGTTGCTCCCGAGTGTGAACTAGTAAATGTAATTTTATGTAATCTGATTTTGAAAATGTCTTGCCACATATTTTACACGAGAAGGGTCTCTCCTTGGTGTGAACTCTTAAATGTTCTTTTAGTTTGCTTGACCTTGAAAATGCCTTTCCACATGTTGCACAAGAGAACGGCTTCCCTTTGGCGTGAATATTTGCATGTTTTAGAGTAGTTGAGAGTGAAGATGCACAATTTCTTTCAGCAATGACAGGCTTTTCTTGTGTGTGAATCAATGAATGCGATTTTAGATTATCTGACCTTGAAAATGCTTTCCCACATGTTATGCAAGAGAATGACTTCTGACTGTGAATTGGCAAATGCCTTTTTAGTTTACTTGAATAAGCAAATGTCTTTCTACAGATTCCACAGGTGTGAGGTTTCTGCTTATTTTGGGATTTTTCTCGTGTTGAAATATCGTTATCCTTTAAAAGTGCATTTACTTTAGCAAAGACATTTTGATTGTTTGCAACCAAAGGCACTGCATTTTCCTGTGATTCCCTCAAGTTGCACAATTGAAGATTTTTTCCTTGAACACCTTCCTTGTCACTTTCGTTAACTGATATTTTTAAATTGTCTTGATGACTCAATGCCTTGATTAACTTGTTCACTATGTTAACATTCCAAATAGACATCACTGATATTTGCTTTTTATATTTACTGCTGTTTTCCAAAATGGTTAATGGGATTGAAAAACTTATTCTTCTTGTTAAATCTGCAAAAATAAAATACATCAAATTAACTTCCACAGCTCATAACCATGAAAATTTTATTTTAGGTAAAAAAAAAAATATATATATATATATATATTAAAACATTATTGTAAAGGTAGGACACAGAAGTTTGTTAAGAGCATCAGTTACGTATTGTGGCAGCGCTTCCTCACAATTTGCTTTGGTATTGCACTACATGACTTAAATGATTAGCATTGATCAAATGGAGACAAATTTAAGATTTATGTCTCCATTTGATCTCCAATAAAGAAAAATATATTTCAATGCACAATCTGTTTAAGCCATGTTGCTCCTCCATTTTTCCAAATGGTGCAATATCATAAACACAGTATCCAGTGTTGTTGTTACAATATATTACATGAGTAACCTATGTGATATTTATGAAAAAACAAAATAATAATTTCTGGGTTTCTTTTGAAATCTTTCTGAAATATAAATTTTAAAATTTCATGAAAATCCATCCACTGAGAGTGCAGGTGTTACATGTGAAGACAGACGATATTTTTATTTTATTTATTTAGGTATCCCAACACATAACAGAGGTTGATATTTATTATTATGAGTCAGTTTAGGGCACATAGCAATAATAATAAGTAAATAATAAAATTGGTTGCTACACTACTTTGTTTTGGTGACTTTGATATGATGTTTGAGAGCCAGAACTGATATTTATCAGTCATGAACTCGCAAATACTAAATGTCAACCACAATAATAAGATGTTTTACACATAATTCTAAAAAATATTAATGTGTGTGCATATATTTTTTTTATTTTGTATAAAATTTTTTTTACATATTTTAAAAATATTTTTGTATCCATGCATTTTTATATATACTTACTTTTGTATCTATTGTTAGTTCATAACTTTCATAAATCAGAAAAATAAAATATTTTGTTCAATGCAGTTCCCTCTCTTATAAGCTTACAAACAGGTGTAATAGTAATTTTATAATTATTATAAAATTATGATTTTATAATAATTTTTATTTATTTTTTATAATTATAATTTTTATAATTTTTTTTATCACCTCAGAACCTGGAAGCAAAAGAAAGTTTCAAATTAAAGATCAGTCTGATCCATGGATAAGTTCATAGCCTACTAACATTTTAACATTTTGTACCTTGACTTTTTTTTTTTTTTTTTTTTGCAATTATACGAAAATAACCAGCAGAAGCATGTACATACACTCCTGGGAATCACATGTAATTTTTCTTAATTTTTAAAGTCTTTATTAAAACTGGGCCAGCTTGTTTACCAATTTTTATTAAAATATTTTCTATTATGTATAAAAATAAATATTTAAGAAATTTCTAGAATATTCAAGAATACCGTATACAGGAATCCTAGAAAGTAGGAGTATTGTTTCAATATTATTGAAGATTGTAGCTGATTCTAGAGTATTTTGCAATAATATAAATTGAGGAGTAAGAGCTGTAACTTATAAAGTCAAACACCTGTCATTCAGAAAGAATGTTTGGTGTAAGTTTTGTGTTTCGTGATAAACATGGCAAGAAAGGAAGTGAGTTTTGAAAAAGGAAGTGCAATTGAAATTCAGTATAAAGAAGGTTATTCTGTAAGAAGTATTGGCAAAAAAATAAAAAGAAAAAAAAAGTGTTTCATTTAAAGGAGTACAAACTACCATTTGATGGTTCAAGGACACTGGTAGTTTAAAGGGCAAACCATGATTGGGATGACAATGTGTAACAATGGAAGCACAAAATAAGACCATAACACCAATTTCTATACACAGTTGACTTACTGCACCTGAAATCCAAGCCGAGTTCAATAGGAACAGAGAAACACCCATATTTGCATCCACTGTAAAACTTCATCTTAAACAAGCAGGGCTTCATGGTCATATAGTGGTCTGTAAAACCTTACTAAAACCAGAAAATCAAAAGAAATAGTTGGCTTGGGCTAAGAGTCATCAGCATTTAATTATTGAACAGTGGAAAAATGTACTATGGATGGTTGAATCCAAATTTGAAATTTTCGGATCCAAGTAAACAGTTTACGTGAGATGATCAACTGAAGAAAACATAGGGCCACATTGTTAGTGCAGTCAAGCATGATGGTGGTTCCATCACGATCTGGAGTTGCTTCCGTTTTTCTGGAGTGGGTGACATCCATAGAATTGAAGGAATTTTAAGAAAAGAAGGCTATAAAAACATTCTTGAATGTAATGCAATATCCTTTAGACTTCAACTTTATGAAAGAAATCTTACATCACAAGACAATGACCCTAAGCACAGCTCTAAGCTGTGCAAAGACTTTCTAGCAAGTAAACAACAGGAGGAGTATTGCAAATTATGGTATGGCAACCCAATTGCCTGCCTTAAATCCAATACAGCTTTTATCTAGAAAGCCAAGTCTGTGAAGTCTACCAGTCTTCACAAAATTTATGAGAAACCTAGATCACTTGGAATAATGTTAGTCAAGACACTTATAAAATCTTGTGGAGGTTATTTTAATGAAAATATCAGATAATTACTAACAGGGGTAACCGGGGGTGGGCAGAGAGGGCATATGCCCCCATAACCAAAAATTTGTAATTAAAGAAACAGAATGCAGGAGGCATTCTAAAAAAACACTCAAAAGCCTGGTCATCATGCTCCCCCCTTATGATGTTACCTGGACCTGGTTGCCATGGCCTCCCCTTACGATGATACCTGGATATGCCACTGATTGCTAATGTTACTCGTTTAAATTTTTTTTTTTTTGCTGTAAATTTTTCAATGCTTAATGAAAAATCTTAGAATACTTTGTAGTGTGTGTGTGTGTGTGTGTGTGTTGTGTGTGTTTTTATGCTTTAAACCTTGCATTGTCAGAGCTAATTTGAAAAATATTAACAAAAATTGTTGTCATATGCTGTGATTACAAACTTTTGGGAAGAAGTGCAAATGCCTGTACTAAGTATTACTGCTTGAAATTGTGAAAGCTTCTTAAGCACAAAATTGGCACATGAAGGAAATTTGGCAAAAACAAAAAAAAATATAAATAAAATAATTCATTTATCATTCAGAATCCTGAGTAAGCTCGTAATGCAGAAATCATATATATATTATGCATGAAAGATTCAGTGCCAGTATTAGCAAATGTGGGGCCCGATTGGAACATGCTGATAGGACCCCTAGAAAAATTCAATATTAACCCCTCAATATTTTGAATAAGGAAAAATTAAAACTATTAATAATTCTCTATTATTTTTATATTACAGTTTATTAACAATTGACCAGACATTTTGATAATAAAACAAAACTAATCAGAAGAATATTTTTCTTGCCCTTTTATCAGCAAAATCTTTCAAAACTTTCTCAAAATTTAAATTCCTCACTTCTTCTCTTTCAATGGATAAAATTGCAAGGGTGTTGAGTCTCTTTTGAAGCGTCATTGATCTCAGATATGTTTTAATTAACTTTAATCGGGAAAAGCTCCTTTGCCCTAACGCTGCAGTCACTGGAATCATTAAAAATATTCTTAGCAATATGAATAAATTCAGAAATCCAGTGACCCTTTCATTAGTTGCTAGAAATTTTAAAATATTTAAAGGATATATTACGATTCTGGAAGAATTAGTTTCTGGATTCTGGATTCCAGAATTTCTTTCTTTCTTCCAGAATCTAGAAATTCTTTCTAGATTCTGGAAGAAATCATTGCCCTCAATGATTTTAGCATATGAAAGTGTGATTTCCAAATCTGAAGAGTGTTTTCTTAACTCATCCTTTGGAATTCGTAGAAATTTACACAAGAAACCAAAACGATTATTATGTAATTTCAATATCACTTAATTTGGCTATCAGCATGCATTTACAATATTTACAAAAACATTTTAAATAATCACCATCTAATTTGCAAAGTCAGTTCTTATATTTAGCATCTTTGAGCCATTTATCACGAAAGTTTCAAAGAAAGGAAGTTGAAGAGTTCTGAGTGATTAGTGCAAATTCATATTATAATATCTTTCTCTGATCTGTAAATGATCCAGCAACAAATTTTCAATAAAAAAAATTACAACAGAAAAATAAAATTACAAGTTGTTCTGTCAAATTGGAACAAATTGCAAAAAATAGTAAAAAACAAACTATTATTTTTAGGCCCAAATAATTAAATTCATCTGCCATGCTGTGGGAGGGAAACCCCAGTGGGGGAAAAAATTTGCTATCCATGCCTGAGACTGACTAATTCAGCCACAGAGTTAAAAAGAGCCCATTAAAGTTCCTCGCATCATTGGCGGGATTTGAACCCGGACCTTTTCCATCCAGTGTGGGGAGGATGGTGACGATACCACTGTGCTACCGTACAGAAAGAATAGTAAAAAAAAATAATAATAATAGTAAAATAAAATAAATCTACAGCAATGAGTAACATATATTATTACAAACTATACAACATTTGACGAACGCCGACGTCATGGACATTCATAATTTGTGAATGGTCCATCATGTAAACTTATGAAAACTGGAATAATAAATTCATTTACATGGAATAATAATCACTTATCACAGAATCATTACAAAGCTGACATTGCATTGTGCACAAAGCAAATCAATGCATATGTCTCTATTTGGAGGGGCACATTCATTGTTTACTGCACGAAAAAAAAAAAAAAAAAGGTGCGGAAAAGAAAAATAACTTTTTGACATTCATGTTTTTTTTTTTTCTGATCTGTAAATGATCCTTTGATAAATTTTCAATAAAAAAAAATTTACTGACACCAGAGTAATAAAATTACAAATCATTCTATCAATTTGTAACAAAATGTAAAGAACAGTAAATAAATCTACAGCAATGAGTAATATCTATTAGTATCAAAATTGGACAAAGTTTGACGATCGCTGACGTCATGGTTCATTCATAATTTGTGAATGGTCCATCATGTAAACTTATGAAAACTGGAATAATAAATTCATTTACATGGAATAATAATCACTTATCACAGAATCATTACAAAGCTGACATTGCATTGTGCACAAAGCAAATCAATGCATATGTCTCTATTTGGAGGGGCACATTCATTGTTTACTGCACGAAAAAAAAAAAAAAAAAAGGTGCGGAAAAGAAAAATAACTTTTTGACATTCATGTTTTTTTTTTTTCTGATCTGTAAATGATCCTTTGATAAATTTTCAATAAAAAAAAATTTACTGACACCAGAGTAATAAAATTACAAATCATTCTATCAATTTGTAACAAAATGTAAAGAACAGTAAATAAATCTACAGCAATGAGTAATATCTATTAGTATCAAAATTGGACAAAGTTTGACGATCGCTGACGTCATGGTTCATTCATAATTTGTGAATGATCCACATTCACAAATTATGAATCCACAATTCGTGAATGAAAACTGGAATAATAAATCTATTTATATCTTCAGCCTTTTTATTACAAGTTAGAAAAAAATGGTGGTAATGAGTAAATTTTTTCGTATTCTAAGAAACTTAAAAATGTAGAATCAATGCACTTGAAAATGTAGAATCACAGAATGGTACATGATTGGCTGAATTTTTTTGTTTTGTTTCCCACTCTCGTTTCCCAAGTTACTCCTTCAAGTAGCTTTGCAACAAATTTTCCCACCACAAATGAAAACAGAACAGGTACATATAAAAGCATTATAAAATGTATTATTCATGGCCAGCGACAAAGTCCAAGGCCTATTGGCTGTATAGAAACAAAGCAATAGACAAGGGTAGAATGTTGCTGTGAAAATAGCAAATGAACCTCAAAACCTTAACAAAACTTCATGCTTTGGAGTAACTGAAGTAGACACTTTACTCTGCCTGGTCATTGCTTACTCCACTCTCTGAACACCACCAGATAAACACTAATTACAGGAAGGGTCGCTCCCAATACACTGATCAGTTTCAGAATTCCATACGTGAAGGACAAAGGATCCGCAATTCAGATGTGCCTCTTGTTAGCATAGTAATAACTCATTCCTAGTCCTTGTAGTTTTTTTTTTTTTCAGATAACTAAAAAAAAAAAAAAAAAAGAAGAAAGCCAAATCTAGTGGAAAGGCACTAAAACGACAACACTGGCCATAGCTAAATTGTTATGTGACAAATTAAATGTAAATAGATATTGCAAAATAAAACATATTACCCTCTGACAACAATCAGAGTAGTAGGCACACACACAAAAAATATAAATTCACCAACACTAAAATAAAAGCAGACCGTGATGTATATTTATATTTGACACTGGTTTTGCTGAATATTTCTATAAGTGTGGCATCAGTCTAAACAATACTTGGGCAGCGAGTATTTGGGCTGATAAAAATGTGTTACGTTTATTTTTAAAAAATTGCTCGTTTATTAACGTGATTCACGTCCTGTTGAAATTTGTTAATTGTCTTGAGAAATGACTCTGTCTTCCAAATTTCACAGGCCCCTTTCAAGCTTGGCACCAATGCAGCTACATTGGAATAGCTATGCTACTGGGTTTGTTTCACGTTCCAGCTCCAACTCAATAAATAAAATGAAGAATGAAATACCGTATTAGTTGGCTTTTAAGATCCTGCAGTGTGGAAGATGAATGGTAATTTTAAAAAAAAAAAACTTTTGAAAAAATTTATTGTTAATACAATGGAAATTTAAAATTCAATAAAAATAAAACCCAAAAGCCAATAAAGAAAGATATAGGATTATTGCTATTATTATTTTAGTATTATTGAAGTACAGATTCATTACTGACTTAATCATCATAATCATTCCTCTTCACTAGTGTCACTGTCACTCTCATACAATAAATGATCTTGAGTGCCATCCATTGCATCATTTATACCACATTTTTTTAAATGACTTAATCACATTTCAGTCTTAACATCATGCCATGACTTCAGTACCCATTCAGACACTTGTGCTATTGATGGACGTTCATCCTTCCCATAGGCATCGTATCATGGTTCCCCACTATCATTCGTTTATTCCATTGCTCCCACATGTTATTCTTCAATGGCTTATTGATGCTGATAACTAACTGCTGTCACTGGGAAGTTAAAACACCTGAATTACCGCCAATTCTGTGTTCATGAATTCGGCCAGTTGTTTGATGTTTTCAGTCAAAACTGCTCTAAACTGATCCCATACTCGTAGTGCATTTTTATGCAGTAGTCCCCCAGAATGCGTGGACCAAACTTTTACAATCCAATCTTTGATATATTCTTCGTCCATCGATCCCTTCGGTTGTACAAGTATATGAATTCCATTTGGCAGGTTATCTTTAAAAATTAACATTGGTGGAAGTTTGGTCCCATCAGCACAAGTTAAAATTGCAGTGTAGGCATTCTCTGGGCTATTCTAGTTTTTGTGCGTAAACTTAACCTGTTTCTTTTCACGAAGCAAAAACACCAAGATTCAGTTCCTTTAAAGTTGTGTATCCCAATATCAGCTGCTCATTTCCGTGCTTCTATTATCATTTTAGTACTCACTGCAATACCCATATCTCTAAGTTCCATTATCCACGTATGAAAATTAATTACTTTTGATATTTCAAGGGATGTGTAAAAACTGGCCTTGAGATAATTAGCCCTAGACAATGGCCAAAATTTTCACACCTTTATAAATTATACAGACTTCGCTTTTCACATGTTATGAATTTTAAAAAAAGAAAAGAAGATAATAATAAAAACTATTTTTCTCTATGTCATTTGTACTCATTGATAAAATGCTAATAATATCTAAAAAAAAAGTCATTGTTTTGGGTTTCACAGGAGCCCCACGTGATTTCAATACTTTTTAAAATCAATTCTTTAACTAAACTTAAAAAAAAAATAAGCTTTTTCTTTTCATTTATCTCTTTTTTTTCATATATACTTTTTTCCTTTTTTCGTCCTATTTTAATTTTTCTGCCGAGCGCGGAGCCTAATTGGGTTAATCGGTCTAAGGCCGGCCCTGGCAAGGTAAAAGGAATGTAAATTAACTGTCGCAATATTGGAAAGATATAACTGTATCTGTGAGACATGAAGTCATATGATTTAAGAATCTTAATGAAATCTATGGATAATTAAAGGGCATATGTTTGTGTAGATGAGACGTAGCTCCAAGCCTTCGAAGCTCACTGGACCTGAACTTCATGCAGGTAAGTTCCATTATCCATGTATGAAAATTAATTACTTTTGACATTTCAAGGGATGTGTAAACACTGGCCTTGAGATAATTAGCCCTAGGTAATGGCCAAATTTTCCACACCTTTACAGACTTATTATTATTATTATTATCAGCCATATGGTGCAAGAAAGCCTGAGGCTTATGCTACACCGGCCAAAAAAAAAAAAAAAATTCCCTATTACCCTGAGAGAAAGAGAGAGAGAAGTAGAAAGGAATCACCAAGAAAGAGAAGAATGATAATATCCAGCTCAGGACCCTGGGTGTGCCAAGCCCATACTCACCAGATGTGAGCCCCTGACTTCTCTTTTCACACGTGAATTTAAATGAATTTAAAAAAAAAAGAAAAGATAATAATAAAAACTATTTTTCTCCGCGTCCTTTGTACTCATTGATAAAATGCTAATCATGTTTTCTAAACGTACCTAAAAAAAAATCTAGATTTAACTGTCCAAGAAAGTTTTTTTTTAACAATTAATTTTTCGTATGAATTATTAAAATGTTTAATTATCCATTCGGTTAGAGGGCGCTATCATCGATTAACAGCTGTCATAAGGAAGTACAATAAATGCTTCTTTTGATAATTAAAACTACTTTTCATTTCACTTCATTAGGTCTATTAGAGTTTCACGTCCAGAAATCAGAAGAAGGCTTTAAGTCATTTGTGTTGTTAATTTTGTGACAAATAAGTGAAAGATATAAATGCTATATCTATTTCAGTGTTATAAGTGAGAGAGGGCGCCATTACGACTAACGGCAAAAATTTATATACTTTTAAAAGGAAAATTACGGAGGAAGCCAGGTAACTTAACAGGTATATTGAAAATAAATAAATAAAACCTACCTCTAAATATATCCCGTCCTTTACGAGTTGTGCTTGTCGGTTAATTAAACGAGTACGAACTATATCGTTTCGTTTCCTAAAACAAAGTAGAACTCTCAAACCTTTTTGCTACAACCAGTTTACCTGTCACATGACCTTCGAATGACGTCACCTCTTCCTTTCGTTGGCTAGAGCGTTAAAAAATTACGAACCCAGATTTGTACATATTGCAGGTTGATCATGCAGAAAACTAACGTGGATGCTAAAGCAAAAAAGCATTCCAAACGTTCGTTATTGGGACGATTTTTCATGTTCGATTTAAATACATATTTTTTAAATTACAGAGCAGTGGATTTATTATTTTATTATTTTTTTTGGCTGATGCTACATAAGCTCATACACTTGCTTTTTTGCATCACATGCCTCTATTACTATTACTACAGTAACTATTTATATACAATTACTATTACATCAGGGTGCAGCAGGAATGAATTAAGATTCCCTCGATTTCGACTGAACTGTAATCGAGATAAAATATGACAACTTTAAAAATACTTTATAGTCTACTCAGAGGCGTAGCTAGGTTTTTTGCGCCCCTGGCAAATTCGTGTCTACACGCCTTTTTACGATAGTTTACAGAGCAACGTATCAACTCTGTGGTACTACACTGACAGTGGTAGAGAATGAAAGGGACCTGGGGGTGGTTGTGCAGGCAGATATGAAATTTTCTGAGCAGTGCAGACGGACTGCAAGAGTAGCTCATGGTGTTTTGTCGATGATATATAGGAATTTTTCTAGCAGGGATAAGGAGGTGATTATTCCCTTGTATAAGGCAATGGTCAGACCACACCTAGAGTACTGTATACAGGTCTGGAGACCTCATTTCAAGAAAGATGTAGAGATGCTGGAACGAGTACAGAGAAGGGCAACAAGATTAGTGAATGGAACAAAGGGGTGCTCTTAGAAAGAAAGGCTTAAGTTTTGCAAATTACAGTGTCTGGAGACTAGGCACCGGCTAGGTGATCTGATAGAGGTGTATAAAGACTTGAATGGTTTGAGCATGCTCAATGCTGATGGGATTCTTCCTCTTGCTCAGAATAATCACCTGAGAGGGCATAAATTCAAACTGAGAAAAGACAGATGTAGGATAGACGTGAGGAAATTTGCCTTTAGCCAGCGGGTGGTTGGTTGGTGGAATAGACTTCCATCCCTTGTCGTGGAAGTTGATAGCTTAAATAAGTTTAAGGCTCAGCTGGACAGGTATTTCGAACGAACAGAGGGGTGAAGTGGAAGTGGTTATTTTTTATTTATTTATTTTTTTTTGGCTGATGCTGCATAAGCTTGCTTTCATGCATCAAATGCCTCTGCTAATGCTAATGCTAAAAAGGTGCGTAAATAAAATTATCATAAATAATAATTAGTCTGACCTTTGTTTAACGAACTTCTTTATACCAGATTTTTCTGTTTAGCGAATTTTTTTTTTAATTCCCCTTCGCAATTACATTTAAAATAGTGTTTGTAGAACAAAGAACATTTTCTATATGAGATTACATGGTTAACGGATTGCGAGAGACTTAACTGAGTACGCATTGTTCGCCCCTCTCGCCTTCAAGAAATTTAGGCAACAGTGCTGTTGCTAAGCACAATGGTAATCTCTTTGGCTTAAAAGATTACCATCAGCAACTTAGTGATACCCGTAAAACCTATCCAACTTCTTGTCCCACATTTGATTGGATACTATGATGTGGTCACAAAGCAGCTGGAGGCAAAAAATTCTGATGTGATACACTTGGATTTCAAGAAAGTTTTTGATACTGTTGCACATGGAACAAATTCGAGCAGTATGGTATTAAGGCAAGTTGCTACAGTGGATAAAAGGGTGGTTGAGTGGGAGACAACAGAGTGGTAACCAATGGATGCTGCTCTTTGTGGAATAATATTATTAGTGGAGTTCCCCAGGGTTCGGTATTGGGCCCAATGTTGTTTTGTATATTTATCAATGATATTGTTGAAGGTATATCAGGCTTAATGTCCAAGTATGCAGATAATACAATGGTTAGCAGAGTTGTTAATGGCAGTGTGCTACTGCAACAGGATCTAGAAAATTTGGGCAAATGGGTTGAGAAGTGGCAACTGAAGTTTAACATTGACAAATGCAAAGTACTGCATATGGGCAGCATTAATCCCAGAGAAATGTATCAACTATGTGGTACTAGACTTAGGGTGGTAGAAAATGAAAAAGACCTGGGAGTAAATGTCCAGTCAATTATGAAGGTTTTTTTATGAAAGTGCAGACAGGCTGCCAGAGCAGGTCATGGGATCTTGTCAATGATAAACAAGAATTTTGCGAGCAGGGATAAGGAGGTGATTATCCCCTTGTATAAGGCAATGGTCAGGCCACACCTTAAGTACTGCATACAAGTCTGGAAACCTCAATTTAGGAAGGATGTAGAGCTGTTGGGGCCAGCACAGAGAAGGGCAAAAAGATTGGTGAGGGGAACAAAGGAGTTCTCTCTCTTACCAAAAAAGGCTCAAGTTCTGCAAATTGCAGCTTCTGGAGAGTAGGCACTTGCAAGGAGGTGATCTGACTGAGGTGTATAAGGCCTTGAATGGGTTGAGCAGGCTTAATTCTGATGGGATTAAGATCTATCTAAATAGGCCTACAAGGCTGGGACAATTCATATTGAACAATTAGACTTTACACCAGCCGGTATTCAAATAAACAAATTCCAATCCTGCAACTAAAACACTTTATTTAAAATAAAATAAAATACGAGCGTATAAAATGAAATGAAATAAAATATATAGTAGTCTAAAACTGATGTGATTTAATTTACAATAAAAAAAATATATATAATGATAAAAACAATTAATAAAATACCGTAACAACTGTAGCTTTCGGAGATAGCGATCCCCTTTCTCAACAGCATATTTCTGCTGTGTGGCACATCCTTAAATAGCAGATCCACGCACTCGTTACATGGTTCCTCGGGAGTAAGGTCGGAATTTCCCATTTATGCACAGGAAATGGCTCGGGAGCGCGCTAGCTGAAACCGTTCATCTCGCCCAAGAACCACAGTTTCCAAGAGGTGATGTAAACGTACACCCTTGTCTCTATTAATGGAATTGCTTGCATTTTTGGGAGAAGCAACATCAAATCTCCCAGGAGGATGCTGTCATCACGGATCATGCACAGGGGTTCTGGGACCGTAAATGGCTTGAGAGTTTACGTATTGGGGCAGCTAGCAATTCCATTAATAGTCACAAGGGTGTACGTTTACAGCCCCTCTTGGAAACTGTGGTTCTTGGGCGAGATGAACGGTTTCAGCTAGCGCGCTCCCGAGCCATTTCCTGTGCATAAATGGGAAATTCCGACCTTACTCCCGAGGAACCATGTGACGAGTGCCGTGGATCTGCTATTTAAGGATGTGCCACACAGCAGAAAAATGCTGTTGAAAAAGGGGATCGCTATATCCGAAAGCTACAGTTGTTACGGTATTTTATTAATTGTTTTTATCATCATATTTTGGTACTTTATTTTAAATTAAATCACATCAGTTTTAGACTACTATATATTTTATTTCATTTCATTTTATACGCTCGTATTTTATTTTATTTTATTGTAAATAAAGTGTTTTAGTTGCAGGATTGGAATTTGTTTATTTGAATACCGGCTGGTGTAAAGTCTGATTGTTCAATATGGGATTAAGATCTTTCTATTGTTCAGATTATGAGTCTGAGAGAGGATAAATTCAAATTGAGAAAGACAGTTATAGAATAAATGTGCGGAAATGTGCCTTTGCCAGCAGGTAGTTGATTGATGGAACAGACTTCCATCTATTGTTATAGAAATTGATAGCTTAAATAAATTCAAGGAGGAACTCAAAAAACTTTTAGAGAGAATGGATGTATGAAATGGGTTTTTTTTTTTTTTTTTTTTGGCTGATGCTACATAACTAGCTTTCTTGTATCACATACCTCTACTACTACTTCATACCAAGAAGTCGAGCTGGTCAACTACTTTCTGTGTATCCATCGCCAGTGGGCAGACCAAGGGTATTCCACATTCGGACAATAGGCTCTGGTAAATATACTGTAAGCACCCTGTTAGAGTTTTATGAGAGAGTGGTTTTTCCTGTACCCCAACAAAGGGTGATCTGTTGTTTCGCTGAAGTGAATATCTGAATCGTCTGCAAACTTAGCTTGATATACATTAAGCTTCATCAATATCATTAATAAATACAGAAAACAACAATGGAACCAACAGTGAACCCTGGGGGACTCCACTAATAACATTTGTCCAATGATTACCACTCTATCTTCTCCCACTCAACCATCCCTTTATCCATTCTAGCAACTTGCCCGTAATGCCACACTGCTCCAATTTGTACAGTAGTCTTCCATGTGCAACAGTATCAAAAGCTTTCATAAGATCCAAGTATAGGATATCAAAATAATTTTTTGCATCTAATCAAATTGGTCAGACAAGACTTCCCCTTAACAAATCCATGCTGAGTGAATTATAACTGGTCTTGTCTAGATGATCCTGCAATGCTTCTTTAACCAGTGCCTTCCTAATTTCCCTGGAACAGAAGTTAAACTAACAGGTCTGTAATTACTTGTGTCACCATTTGATTCTCCTTTGTGAATTGGGGTCACATTTGCACCTCCCCAGTCCATGTGTACCTCCATTGAGTCCAAGGAACCCGTCATAATTATGGCTAAG
Source organism: Mastigoproctus giganteus (assembly GCF_048544385.1). Taxonomy (NCBI): domain Eukaryota; kingdom Metazoa; phylum Arthropoda; class Arachnida; order Uropygi; family Thelyphonidae; genus Mastigoproctus; species Mastigoproctus giganteus. The sequence goes on from NC_143588.1 coordinate 111,273,155, forward strand.
GGTTTGCATACTTCCTTTGCTGCCTCCTTCAATATAAATGGATAGATCCGATCCATCCCAAGTGCCTTTCTTATGTTTATCTTCAACAATTTCTGCTCCATTTGGCTCTCATTTATTAAGAAATCATTTAGCTCATTGCCAGGGTTTAATATACCTCTGGCATTCCCCTCCCAGAATAACTCCTCATTTGTAAATGTTGCAAAATACTGATTCAGTTTGTTAGCTACGTAAGCAGGATCATCAACAGTTGAACCCTCGACATAATACAATATGACGTGTTATGTATTGGTATACTACAATTTTTGTATTTTTTTTTATGTAATGAAAGGAAGAACGAAATTCTAGAATTTCTGAGATAATGAATATAAATATTATCAGTTAAATTTATTTTAATGTATGTCAAATAATTTAGAAGTCTATCGTTGTATATTATGTCATATTGTATGGATCATTTTGTAATACGATCTGTTATAGACATATAACTTTTAATATAGATTAGATCAGCTATCCGCGGACTCTATCTAAATTTATATGTCTAGATGTTTTAACAGCATATAATAATTTTCGTTCCAAAACTACGCAAAATATTTTTTTGGGTAAAGACTTTGTATCAAAAAGAATTCAACCCCCCCCCCCCCTATATCTCAAATAGGAGGAGGCTTATTCTCAATCATGATAAATCTCAATCTTTATGCCAAACATCGCTTCGCAACCAACCCCCATTTCTCTCATATTATCTTATTACCGAAATTTATCGTGTTAGTAATCTTATTATATATGCTTTATTTTTTTTAATTACTTAATTGATATTATTAATTAGGAATATTATTTTAAGAGTAACTAATATTGGAAATATAACTTTAATATGTTGTCATCAGATAAAGCTTACTTTTATTCTTTCATTTTGCTTACAAAACGGAACTACATTAACGTTACATCATTTTGTTCCACGCATTGTCTTTCGGACAACTGCCCTTGAAAGAATGATTAAGTAACTTTAAAATTTACAAACAAGCATGTGTTGCGACGATATCCAATAATTATACATAATTATTAGCAATTATTATATTGTCATGATTTCTTAGCTATATGCTATTTTTAATTCATAAACGGACGTAATAATCGTGAGTTTGCTTACGAAAGCCTTTTATTTTATCAGTAATTATATAGTTAATTTAGAACTTTCTAAAAGACTTTATTCTTCTCGTTTATTTTAACGTTATGAAAACTCTAAAACAATGGAAGGTTATTAGATAATTCGTTTAATAATCATTTTTCATCTATATATATATATATATATATATATATATTTTTTTTTTATGTAAACCCCAAACATGAGAGGTATTAGAACCTATAGTACTTAGTACCATGCTTGGGTTGGAGGTTGAGAAGACGAAAGAAGATATTTGTTGACATTGGACTTGAACTTCTGTAGACTGTAATTTTCAGGAAATACGTATGAAGGAAGGTTGTTCCAGAAAACGGCAGTTGAATGAATAAACGAGGAAGATGAAAAGTTGGTTCTGTGAGTTTGAAGTTGGACAGTAAATGGATGTTGGCTGGTGGCAACACGTGTTCGGACTGTTTTGAAAGAGAGAGCGGGAATTATAGAAGCCAATTCAGAAGAACAGTGCCCATGGAAGTATCTGTAGAAGAGGCATGCAGCAGAAACAGTACGTCTATGAGACAGCGAGTGGAGAGACTCTGTTAGAGATGAATCATTAATTAACCTAACTGCCCTCTTCTGAATGGAATCAAGCAGCCTGAGAGAGGTTTTGGGGGCACCACCCCAGTTGTGGGAACAATATTCCATGGTAGGGCGGGTTTGCGATTTATACAGAGTAAGCAGCTGTTTGGAAGAAAAGTAACGCCGAGAGTGAAAGAGAAAACCAAGTTTTTTAGATGCAGAGGAAGCAATATTTGTAATGTGCTTGTGCCAAGAGAGATTAGAAGTCAGGGTAATCCCCAAAAGAGATATATCAACTTGCCTAGAAATTGGAGTATCACCAAAGATAAGCATAGGAGCAGAAGAATCCTTTTTGCAAGATATAAGACAGGACTCAGTTTTAGAAGGATTGAAATCAACTAAGTTGTCTTTGCCTCACTGGAGAATTACCTGGAGATCAGCGTTTAACGAATTGGTAGCGGATATTCAAGAAGTTGAAGCTGATTGAGCAGGGCCAGGTTTCTCAAAATGGAAAGTGGATTGCAATGTGCTGTCATCGGCAAAACTATGGATCGAATTTCCAGTCAATGGAAGAAGGTCATTAATATACAAGAGGAAAAGAGTGGGGGAAAGAACTGAACCTTTGGGGGACACTAGAATTAGTGGAGAAGTTAGAAGACAGAGAGCCATGTACCATCATCCTCAGTGAGCAGTCAGAGAGAAAACTAACTAATTACAAAAAACAGTTGGCAAATCATAAGATGGAATCTTGTTTAGAACACCTTTATGCCAAACAAGATCGAAAGCCTTAGAGATGTCGAGCAACTACTTGTGTTTCACCGAACCTTTCCATTGAATTAGTCCATAAATGGGTAACATAAGCCAGAATATCACCAGTGGATCAACACTGACGGAATCCATACTGGCAATCGTTGATCAGACAGAAGGTTTCTAGGTAGTTTAAGAGTTGGCGGTTAATTGATTTCTCCATTACTTTAGAAAGAGTAAAAGTAATTGCAATGGGACGATAATTGGATGGGAGGGATTTGTCACCCGTTTTAGGAACTGGTTGGATATGAGCAAATTTCCAAGCAGAAGGAAAAACACCTTTGGAATAAGAAAGTGAAAAAAGGCGGAAAAGAATAGGAGTAAGAAGTTCAAGAGCACAGGTTTTGAGAACAAGTGGAGAAATACCATCAGGACCTGGAGCTTTCTTAGCATCAAGATTCATCAAAATCCTTCTGATATCCTTTTGACAGAAGACCACAGGAGGCATTGAATGGAGCGTGTTGGGAATGGTGGGAGGTGTTTTACCAAGATCGTTACTACATGAGCTTGAAGAAAAATGGGATGCTAGCAGGTCAGCTTTATCCTTGGCTGAAGTGACAACAGAACCATCTGGTTTCGACAGAGGTGGGAGCAGAGATGGGCAAAAGTTGCGGCCAATAGCTTTGGCAAGAGACCAGAATGCTCGGCTACCATTAGGGCAAGAAGCAAGTTTTCTACTCTTAGCCTGTCAAACTGTAGTTTAGACTGATTAATAACTGCTTTACAATTGTTGAGCTTTGGTGTAGGCAGAAAACGAAACAAGGCAATTACAATATGCAACATTCTTCTCTTGAACAGCCTGAGCACATTTATTGGAAAACCAAGGTTTAGATAAAGGACGAGATTTTAAAGTGGAGTGTGGGATAAAGGATTCCATTCCTGCAAGAATAATTTCACTGACACGATCTGAGCAAACGTTGACATCAGAAGTTTTGAAACAGTAATCCCACCAAGGAAAAGAAGTCTCGCAGCTCATCCCATTTGGGATTCTTGAAATGCCAAACAACACGAGGTTGGGAATAGCCATGAGATAAAGGTTCCATTGGAGAAGGGACAATCACCAAGTTGTGATCTGAAGTGCCTAAAGGACCTCTCACTTCGACTGTGTACTTAGAAGGGTTTGTGAGAAAAATAACAAGCATATTGGCTGTATGATTAGGATTGTCCGGTATTCTTGTCGGTAAATGAACAATCTGTGCAAGGTCATTAGTAATTGCAAAAGCCTCAGCATCTTGACCAGCTGGGTTGGTGTGACTAGAAAATGGAAGCCAGCTGGGATTGTGAACATTAAAATCACCAAGGAAAATTACCTCACTGTTAGGAAAGTTGGACTGGAGAAAGTCAAGTTGCAAAGAGAGGAAGTCAAAGAGCTCCAAGTGATTAGTGGAGTTGGGAGAACAGTAGAGACAACAGATGAATTTAACACAATGAGGTAGAGGGATTTTAAACCAGAGATCAAAGAGAGGAGATTCGAAATTGCCAAGTCTCTGACAGGGAATATCAGAATGGACATATGCACAAGTACCACCTTTGAGGCGAAAGGAATCATACAGCGAATAATTTGGTCATCTGAGATGAGCAGTACTTGAATCAACTGATAACTGAGATTCTGTCAGAAAAAGTACGTGGGGTTTGGCAGACTGCAAGTGGAAATGGACATCGTTGAGATTAGAATTGAGACCACGTATATTTGTGAAATGAATTAGGAAGTCCTTGGGAGGTTTAGATCTTTTCACAGATAAGTTTGCTCTATTATTTTGACAATTCATGGTGTATTCAATAGTAAGAAAAAGTGGGTGGGGCATGCTGTATGAAGTAATGAAATTTTTGGATATGGCGTACACATGGTAAGGATATACCCAGATCCTTGACATAATGTGGCCTCGACAATGCTCCCTGCATACACACTACTCGGACTCCCTCCAGTCACTATCTGCCAGAGGTAGCAAGATTATACACTAGCTGATCCGGAAGCCTCCTAGAGAGTTATCAATAGGTTTGGTCCAGTGTACTAACTAGCAGCCGGCCTGCGAACACCATTTTAGAGCTGTACCCTCGAAATGTAAGGAATATTGGATCTCGCCACGATGTTCATCATAGCCTCAAAAGTCATCAATCATACTGCATGATGGAAGAGATAGGGAAGGGGATGCCAAATTAATGTAAGAACATAAGCAGTTTCTATAGACTAGAAGTAGTCACGCCTACTGCCCGTAAGTTACAAGCAGATGTTCTGTCAAGGAGCAGGGAGAGAAATAGTTTTTACACACGATTATACTAGAAATGTGTAGGAAGGAGAAACGCCTTGAGAACTTTGAAGTGTTCGAAGAGTCACCTTTAGGCAGATATCGTGTCTAGAGAGGGTGGTCAAAAGCTTTTTCCGACGAATGGGAAAATTCTGATTTCATTTTGATTGCCACAAGAGAAGGCATAAATACGTGTGCGCTCTTTTGTGTGGAAGTTTTAGTAGTTGTTTTGGAGTTCTCCTCAGTAACAGTTTTGTTCTGTTCTCAGTGCGACTCGACTAAAGAAGTCGCAGGGCACCCTAAGGAGCCCCAGGCCGAATTCCCCCCTTTCTAATGTATGGTATGCTATCGGAAAAGGGTATTAACTAACGTTAACATAGTAAAACATGAATCTTTAAATATGCATTTAGTCTGTGCTTAAAGTTTTCTAAGGTATCACCGAACCTTGAATACAAGAAGAGAGTATAACGACTGCAGATCGACATTTCGTCTGCAGGGTAAGTTTCTCTTCCCAAGTGTTTAGTTTGGTTTATCACTGCTCCCTAGCTTATATACCGATCCCCCTTTCTTTCAGCCTGCCTATATTTAAAAGTATATTAATCATCTTAACAAACGAAACTTAAAACATGAAACTCTATATTTAAAAGTATATTATAAAGTTCAACAAACGAAACTTAAAAGATGAAACACTATATCTAAAAGTACATAAAAAATCTTAACGAATGAAACTTAAAGACAAAACTGTATTTACTTGTTCATTGACTCTATTCTTGAGTTCTCCAAACATTTTTGGCTACATTACCGTTATTTTAAAAGCGATTTAGTATTTGAAATCTTAAGAGTAAGGATAGGGAATTAACTACCTTATCTTCTTTTGATTGAAAGGGTAATTAGCGACCCTCATTGATTCAAAGTGGAATAAAGTCAAACAAATGGAAGTAAATAGAACTAATTCTATACTAGTTTTCTAGAGGTCCACACTGATAAAATCTTTTGCTGTAATGTTGTTTTTAATGATAGTTTTTTATCACTTACGAAGCATTGCCTTATTGCATGTGTATCTACTTTCTTTACTTATTAAACTTGTTACGTTTATAGTTACAGCTATTGTTTCTGTCTTCTTATTTAGAGAAAAACTAAACTTGAATTATTAATTTACTTGTTATTTAATTGTTAATCAACTTGAATTATTTATGAATTATTACCAGATCATCGTTATCAATTATAAAAATCTCTTGCTTTTATATAAAAATATCATTTTATGGATAATAATGTAATAATTTTTATAATTTAATTATAATCAATGTGTTGAGAGATAATTTAATTAGATTTATGAAACATAGGTGCAGTTCTGAAATTGGCCATTGGCATCTAAATTCCTAATTTTGCTTCTGATCTCTCCTGTATAAAACACTCTTCAAAGTGTAGTCCTATGTTATTAACATTATAGCTAATGAGAATAACTCTATTATGTATTACACAACTGTGTGGCTTTCACCATACATGGCATCCAATCTTGCAGCAAAGAAACTTTGTTGTTGGCACGGCTAACTTGATCCCATTGTAGATCCCTGGCACTCGTTACCACTGGGGCACCCCAATTTTTGGTAATTAATATTGCTAACTTCATTTTTAAACAGCTCTCTACTCTATTAACATGTGCATTTTTAAAAAAAAAAAACTTTTCTAATAATAATAAATTCAACCAGATAAAGTCATAAATTCATACAGTAAAAATATGGCTGAATATTTTCATGTCTATTAATAATTGCAATATTAATGAACATTAAAACTTTATCTGTATATGCAGGGTGTCCACAAGAGTTGAATGATTTCTTTTTATAAAATCTTTTTTTATAATTATTTATTTTATCACTACACAGCAATATTAATTTTCCACGGGATCAGAACAGGCATAATTTCTTTATATACACAATCTCTTATGACCTTTGAAAAACATTAAAAATGAAATGCATATTTTGTGGCCAAGTGGCCCCTCAAAACACCCACTCTTCAGACAACTACAATGGAACTTTTGGGATTTCCCCCTCCCCTAAAATCAGGGGTATTAGGCATGGGCCAGGTAGGCCTATACGGAAAGGCAGTGCTGTTTGTTGGAGCTTCCTACTATGGGTGGAGTATTAGTAGAAATTCTTTGACTGCAGGATGAAACTTATGACCAGGAGCCAGATTAAAATTTTGTAAATTGGTGTGCTAGTTATACAAGGTGTTTCAAAATTGCATGGAACAAATGTACAAGAATATTCTACAGCTAAGTTCCTATAAATATGTCTCAAAAAGTCTTTATTAACAAAATATTAAGCATTTTATAACAAATCAAAAAACATAAAAAGAAATAAACCTCTAAATGGAATAAATAAAAATAAACCTCTAAATGGAATAAATAAAAATAAACCTCTAAATGGAATAAATAAAAATAAACCTCTAAATGGAAAACATCTGAAGTAGCTGTTCAATGTGACATCTATTTTTCTCAAAGCAACATTCAGCATAATGAATCCATTCTTCTCTTGCATGTCCTATCATTTCAGAACTATTCTTAATGGTTTTAACAAGTTCCAAAATGCAATTTCTTACTGTCATAAGTGGTAACATGTGTATAATAAACCATGGATTTCAAGTTACCTCCCCACACAAGGTAATCTAAAGGTTTGAGACTGATCACATTGGCCATTGTACTCAGTGGCGGATTAAGGATAGTTGGGGACCCTAGGCAAATTATATTTCGGGGGCCCCCCAAAAAATAAAAATAACAAAAAAAAAGAATAAAAAATAAATAAAAGTTAGGTGGCAAATAAATGAAATTTTGTACTTTTGAATTTTTTGCTTAAATTAATCAAGATTTTTATGATGTTTACTGAAAACAATCTATTTTAGAACACTATAGGAAAATGTCTTGGCTTGGGGGGCCCCCCCAAAGCCTGGGCCCCATAGGCACGTGCCTCATTGCCTTAATGGGTAATCCGCCACTGATTGTACGGGGCTGTTCCAACAACTCCATCAGTTACTGTACTCTGTATTTAAAAGGTCAGAAACATCACAGAAAAAAACGGACTGGTTCACCATTATGCACAAATCACACTCTCTACTAGTTTTCAAGGAGTAGGTCTTCAACAGTTCCCACAAATTTTTCAGAGAAAATGCAGGTACGCCATTCTTGAAAGCCTTGCTAGTGGTAAAAAAATAAAGACCAATAAAATTGCCCCTAAGAACACTTAAAAGAAAAGGTATATTTATAATGAATACTAGCAAATCATATATGGGTTTTCTTCAGTCTGGATACAAATGTTTTGAGAATTCCATTTCACATAAAACACAAATTCATATGTAACCAGATCATGGCTGAGAAATTGAGGTTTGTGTATACACTGACATTGAAATTGAGGTTTGCATATAAAATGAGCCACTGACAAAATTTTACATTTGTCCATATCTTGTGGTAATAATTCTCATACAGGAGTACTTCAAAATAGATACAACTGCTGTTCATTTCATGTCCTCCAAATGCTTGCAGATGAAACATTTAAGCGATTCGACAACTTTCTGGTGCTTTTCATAGGAAATACTTGAACAGCACAAAGTACAGTGCAACTTTGATGTATTGCAGGTGTCAGGCAACAACTTCAATGCCTGTGTTATAAACAAAGTGCATTATTAAAGCCGACAAAAACTACCATTTTTTTCCTTTTCTTTTTAACATAATACACTTTATTTAATAATGTTTTAGGGGTATACAAACTAAAAGACAAAGTATTAAAGGTAATATCATTCCTTTACATTCTACTAATACACAATGCTATTATGGACTTGCATTTTGAATTTCTGAGTTCACAGCACCAGCAAGTAGCTCACCATAACAATATGCTTTGAAGGCTCGAATAATGCCCTGATCCATGGATTGAATCAGTGCAGTTGGGTTCCTTGGCAGAAACACAACTCTGATCTTGCCATCTTTTGATTTCAGGACATCAGCCAAAGGATGAGCTGGGAAGTGCTCCACCAGTAAGAGCCTTTTCTTCAAGTTTGTTTGGAAACCATGTGGCATCTCACCGATGGTACAAACTCACTTTCAAACCATGACCTGACTTGTTTAAAATGCCAGGACCTTCGACTTTTACTGATTCACAATGGCTTTATCTACTGATGCTATGCTGCTGCAACAGGATCTGGAAAGGTTGAGCAGATGGGCTGAGAGGTGGCAAATGAAGTTTAACATTGACAAATGTAAAGTACTACATATGGGAAACAGTAACCCCAGAGCAATGTATCAACTCTGTGGTACTACACTGACAGTGGTAGAGAATGAAAAGGACCTGGGGGTAATTGTGCAGGCAGATATGAAGTTCTCTGAGCAGTGCAGACGGGCTGCAAGAGTAGCTCATGGTGTCTTGTCAATGATATACAGGAATTTTTCTAGCAGGGATAAGGAGGTGATTATTCCCTTGTATAATGCAATGGTCAGGCCACACCTTGAGTACTGTATACAGGTCTGGAGGCCTCATTTCAAGAAGGATGTAAGCTGCTGGAACGAGTACAGAGAAGGGCTCCAGATGCTACAATTTGCGGAACTGAAGCCTGCCTTGGTAATACCACCACATTGTTCCTTCGCCAATCTCGTTAGCCTTCTCTGCACCTATTCCAGCAGATCTAAATCCTTTCTAAAATAAACCCTGAGACTTGTATGCAGCACTCAAGATGCGGGCTAACCATTGCCTTATTGAAGGACATAACATATTCTCACCCCTGCTAGCAAAGTTCCTGTAAATCACTGACCCTTGGCTTTCCATTTTCCACTAACCTGAGTGAAGAACCACCTAGTTGGTACATTAATCTGGGATTACTGCTACCCATAAGCAGTACTTTGCATTTGTCAATGTTAAACTTCAAGTGCCATTTCTTAGCCCATGTTGCCTAATTTTTCTAGATCTTGTTGCCGTAGCTTACCTTGATTACTGTTATTACACTGCTCTGCCAACCTATGTATCAACTGCAAACTCAGACATTAAGCCTGATATATATTCATCAATATTATTAATAAATACAGAAAGCAATGGGTGCAGCACTGAACCCTGAGGTATTCCACTAATAACATTAATCCATGAAGAGCAGGATCCATTATAATCACATCTATCCTGCAAGGAAAGATGTAGATATATCCTGTCTTTTCTCACTTAATCGTCCCTTTATCTATTGCAGTAATTTGCCTTTAATGCTTCACTGCTTCAATTTATGTAGATGTATTCTACATCAACATCCATGCATAAAGAAGGCTTCAGGGATGGGAATACCAGGTTATGACTGCAGGACAAATGATTTTGTGATAATTAAAAAGAAAATGCAAGAAAAAAATATTGAAGCTAAATTTAAATAAAGCACCTAGGGCTGATGGAATCTATCCAATTATATTAAAAGATGCAGCAAGAGAGGTGAGCAAACCTTCAGCAATAATTATGAAAACATCCTTGGTTTCAGGGGAGTTCCCTATGGATTGGAGATGTGTAACTGTCTCTCCTATATTCAAAGGAAGAACTGAAGAATTAGACCTGTAAGCTGATATCTGTTCCAGGGAAAATAATGGAGTCAGTGATTAAAGAAGTATTACAGGATCACCTTAACAGGAAGGTGGTTATATGGGAATCAGAGCATGGATTTGTTAAGGGGGAGATCTTGTCTGACCAGTCTGATTAGCTACTATGACACAATAACATAGGACCTGGATGCAAAAAATAATTCTGATATCATATTCTCCATTTCATATACTCTAACATTACATACTTTGTTTTCAATGTTCATTAATGATGTTGAAGAAGGCATATCAGGCTTAATATCTAAATTTGCAGATGATACAATGGTTGGTAGGGTAGTTAATGACAGTAATCATGGTACACTATTCCAATAAGATCTAGAAAAATTAGGCCAATTGGCCAAGTAGAAACTGAAGATTAACAATGACAAATGCAAAGTACTACAAATGGGTAGCAGTAATTCCAGATTAATAAACCAACTGTATGGTATCACACTTGAAGTAGTAGAAAACAAAAAAGACCTGGAGGATAATTATGCAGTAGGACATGAAATTTTCTGAGCAGTGTAGACAGGCTTCTAGGGCAGCTTATGAGGTTTCATCAATAACAAAGAAATTTTGCAAGAAGAGAAAACAAGGCAATTATCCTACTGTATAAAGTAATGGTTAGGCCACATATTGAGTACTGTACACATGTTTGGAATCCTCAATTTAGGAATGATATGGATCCAGTGGTGCAGGTACAGAGAAGAGCAACAAGATTAGTATTGGGAACAAAAAGATAGATTTTAGTTCTGCAAACTGCAGCATCTCAAAACTAGCCACCTGCAAGATCTGATTGTGGTGCTCAAGTCATCCGATGGCGTCCTTTTGCTTAGCCAACACACACGAGAGGGCATAAATTTATATTAAGGAAGGAATTTATATTAAGGATGGCTTCTGGACTGATGTGCAGAAATTTGCTTTCAGCCAGCGGATAGTTGAATGGAACAAGCTATCCATCTATTGTTGTGGAAGTGGGTTGTTTGCACAAATTTAATGAAGAACTACACAAATTAAGGGATAGACAGGTGATGTGGGAAGTAGTGTGGTTTTTTTTTTTGTTTTTTATAATCTTGCTTTCTACCATCATTTCCCTCTACTAATACTAAATCCCAATGGCACCTTTACCATTTTTATGATAAAACATATAGAAGAGCATTAAACTGAACTGATATGGAAAACGATGGTTGCAGAACAGATGTGCAGAAATTCAGGTGGATAGTTTGAATAAATTTAGAAACATTTGGACAGATTATTGGAAAGAATGAAGAAATAAAGTTTTTGGTTGATGTGTGTAAGCTTTGCTTCCACATGTTACAAATACTAACACTAACTGAAGCTTCACTTTACAGGAATCAAAATGCATTTACCAAATCCTCTAGTTATTTTAAAAATTTCAGATCTCTTACAAAATCAACTGTGCACTTTACAATAACCTTATGATTCAGACAAATTCATAAAGTTCCAATGCTGTCTTCTAAAGTAATTGCAAAAACAGATTGTGTAACAAAGGGACTTCACAAAACAGCTTTTTATTCTTCAGAATCATTTTTTTTGTCATCTTATCTTGATTTGATAACTGCATGTGTGACAATCTTGTTGCTACCAATCACTAAAAATGTCAAATATTCACTTTCAAAGCTCAACCTAATAAAACTTTTATCTGAAATTACTTCCACAAACTTACAAATTTTGTAATTCCTAATACTGCAAAAGAACAAAATAAATTGGTATAGATTCCATTATTAAAATTTTACCAAAGATAGGCAATAAAACTCTTTAAAATAAATAATCTGACATTATTATTATTATGCACTAATCATTAATCAAGAATTTGTTTGTTACTGTAACTAACTTTTGTATTGTTTGACTTTTTTTGTTGTTGTCAAAAGTTTTGAGCTCAATTCAAAACCTAAAGTTGTTTTTATGCTGTCTGATGTAAACAATAAATTATTGGACATATCACTCCTTAATGATACTGTACAGGTTATGAATCTGAGTACTACCTAAAATTTTATAATCATTTTTTGAAGGTGGTGTTCCAGTTTTAAGATCCTATTTTACATTACAAAGTCCATTAACCATTATTTTGCCCCCCAAGCCAATTTAAAATAGCTGTGCTTGATGCATTACAGAATAATTCACTGTCTAAAGCTAATTCTCTAGAGGTTGTTGAAGTAGCATTTCCAGGGCTGTGGTTTGGCAGCCAGTCAACATACTATCACCGGTATGTTCTTTCTCTCTATTCAGTTCTCATTTCAGTTATCTTAAGCATTTTGCAATGTTTATATAAACTGAAAATTCTTTTTCTACTTTAGATTTAACAGCCTTTTGAGAGTAAAATGATTTTATTTAATCAGCCTTTCATGCACTAGTCTAATTTCAGATGATGAGATTGTGAAAATGTCTTGGTCTATACTTTAAAAGTGTATGGTTTCATTTTGATAGGAACCTTAAACACAGCTGTATATAGTTCACACAAATGACCTCTCAGAATGAAGCAGAAAGTGTTTCTTCATGTACTCCAATGTTGAAAATACCTTCCCACATATTTCACAACAGAATGATTTCACCTTTTCATGAACTAATAAATGTCTTTTTAGGCAGACTGATGTTCTAAATGACTTCTCACATATTTTGCATGCAAATGGTCTTTCCTTTGTATGAATTCTCAAGTGTTCATTTAAATGACTTAATCTTGAAAATGTCTTGCCACATACTTCACAGCAAAAGGGCTTCTCTTGAGTGTGTACCAATAAATGTCTTTTTAACTTCTGTGATTCTGAAAAGGCCTTGCCGCATTTTTCACAAGGGTATGGCTTTTCCCGTGTATGAACTTTTAAATGTTCTTTTTTATGGCTTGATTGTGCAAACCTCTTTCCGCATATTTCACACGAATAAGGTTTCTCCTGAGTATGAACTAAGCAGTGCATTTTTAGGTCATGTGATCTTTTAAAGGTCTTTGCACATATTTCACATGCAAAGGGTTTCTCATCAGTATGGACTAACAAATGATGTTTCAGATTTCCTGATTGGTAAAATGCTTTATCACATATTTCACATATGAAACGTCTCTTTCCTTTATGAACTATGAGATGACTTTTAAGTTTACGCGAGTCTGAAAATATCAGCCCACAGGTTTCACATGTACAATTCTGCTTATTTTGAGGTGTTCTGAAACTCTTTTGTTCAATAATTCCATTTTGAATAATGAAATTCTGCCTGTCATTAATTTGCACATTAGAATTTTCCAGCAATTCTGCACTTTTGCATGGAGAATTTTCTTCTACCAAAACATCTTCCTTGTTATTTTCACTGGCAGACATTTTAAGACTGTTTGAAGTGAAATATCTACTCAGGATAATGTGCACTCTATACTTTTGCTGTTTTCCTTAACTGTGAATTGGGCAAACAATTTTTTGTCCTTGGTAGCATCTGAAAAAAAAAAAAAGAAAGAAATGGGAAGAGATAAAGAAATTGATTGCTATTGCTCTTACAATGAAAATATCATATTAACTTAGACACAGCTTACCTATAAAAGCAACAAGCTTAATACAGTGTAAGGGAATTCTATTATGAAATTTGTTGATTTTTTGTATGCCTAAAAGTTTGGAATCGCAGTACATTTTTCTCAATTTTTAAAGTTTTTATTAAATAGGACCAACTTGTTTACCAATTTTTATTAAAATATTTTTATTATATATAAAAATCAAAAAGCTTAAATAATATTTAAAGAAATTTCTAGAATATTCCAGGAAGGTATAGAACCCCAAACGTAGTGGAACATTATAAAAGATTCTAGAAAGTGGGAGTATTGTTTCAATATTATAGAAGATTGTAGATGATGTAGATGAGTGTTCTGCAATAATATAAATTGAGAGTAAGAGCTGTAACTTATAAAATCGAACACCCATCATTCAGAAAGAATGTTTGGTGTAAGTTTTGTGTTTTATGATAAACATGTGTAAACATGGCAAGAAATAAGGAACTGAGTGTTGAAAAAAAAAAAGTGCTATTATAACACTGTATAAAGAAAGTTATTCCATGAGAAGCAGTGGCAAAAATCTAGGTGTTTCATTTAAAAGAGCACAAACCACCAGTCAATGATTTAAGAAGACTGGCAGTTTAAAGGACAACCACACTTAACAGCGAAAACATAAGATAAGGCATAACACTGATTTCTAAATGCAAATGATGACTTTCTGCACCTTAAATCAGAGCTAAGTTCAATAGGAACAGAGAAACTTCTGTGTCTGTATCCACTGTAAAACTTTATCTTAAACAAGCAGGACTTTGTGGTTGTGTAGTGGTCTGAAACCCTTACTAAAACTGGAAAATTGAAAAAAACAATTTGTTTGGACTAACTGTGGATGGATGAATCCAAATTTGAAATTTTTAGATCCAAGCGTGGAGTTTACATGAGATGATCATGTGAAGAAAATATGGTGCCTCATTGTTTAGTGCCTATTGTCAAGCATGGGATGGTTCCATCATGATCTGCAGTTGCTTGTTTTTCTGGAGTGGGTGAAATCATTAGAATTGAAGAAATTTTAAGAAAGGAAGGTTATAAAAACATTCTTGAACATAATGCAATATCCTCTGGACTTCAACTTTATGGAAGAAATTTTATATAACAAGACAATGACATAAAGTACAGCTCTAAGCTGTGCAGGGACTTTCTAGGAGAAGGTATGGAAAATTATGGTATGGCCATTCCAATTGCCTGACTTCAACCCACTACAGCTTTTATGAGATTAACTAGAATATAAAGTCTGCCTATCAAAATTTATAAGAAACCTTACACATAGCTTGGAATAATGTTATTCAAGGCACTACTATAAAATTAACTGCCAGAACACCACATCTGTGTAAAGCAGCAATAAAAACTTGAGAATATTTTGAACAAAAATCAGAATAGTTGTTAATATTAATCATTTTAATATTTTTTTGGGTAAAATTTTCAATTCTTAATAAAAAAGCTTAAAATACTTCATAGTGTGCTGTTTTTTTTTTTATTAAATTGTACAATGTCATAACTATTTTCAAAAACATTTATGAAAAATGTTTTCATATGCTCATTCCAAATTTTTAGGTGAGAGTAAAAATTTATTAAAATGATTCTAGTTGCACTGATTTAACAGTCATCGAACTTGGCTTCTTTCATTGTTGTCTGTTTTGTGGCAGAAATTCATGAGGGCAGTTACATATTGGCAAGTTTGTCAATTTGGAAGTTATCCATTTTTTCAGTGACCAATTGCATTGCAGTTCACAGCTTCATCCCAACACTTTCTTCAATTGCAGGTATTCTAGCAGTCGTCTTGTCACCTACCAAGAATTAGCATTAGTAGTGGCATATGATGCAAGAAAGCAACCCTTTACAGCATTAGCAAAAAAAAAATATTCCCATTTCACCTATCCTTTCACTCCAAAAGTTTGTCCAGTTCTTCCTTGAATTTATTTAAGCTGTCAACTTCTGCAATGACAGATGGAAGTTTGTCCCAGTAATCAACCATCCACTGGCAATTCAGTAACAGTGTACTGCTTTCAAGGACATTGATTGAAGCAGCCATGTTTGATAACTACTATATCAATGCCATCTATGGAAGATTCCATGAGCATAATAAGAAGCAGGAAGGACATAAATATACATTGAATAAGTAAGAATGCTACAGAATAAATATTAGTATTAAAAAAAATTGTGGGACCATAACTTTTGTAGGGTTAAATTTTTATAAATATTCAATGAAAAGTAAGGTACTTCAGTGGATAATATGGAGTTTCTTAGGGGCAATGTAACAATGTTATAGTGTTCATAATACAACTTTCTTTTATAACTTTATTTTGAACGAGAGCTGTTAATGCATCAGCTAGCAAGTCACTAGTTACTTCAGTCCCTAATAAGTCCTTAATTTTATTTGTCTCTGGGGCATCAACCTGTTTCTTCGGCAACTAAATTTTCAGTATACTTCTCGCATTGGTAACAAAGAAAAGAATAATCATTTGGGCTGCTGTTACCTACTAGATCGACCATGGGATACAAAATGCGGGGACTGCACTTGGAATATTATATTTAGGTCTGGAGGCCGAACTAAAAAAAGAAACTTTCAGAGAGGGTTCAAAGGAGGGCAACCAAAATGATGAGACAGACTAATTGTCTTTAAGAATCCCTGCCCCCCACAGTGTGCAGGCTGAGAAGGTGTGGATTACAAAGCTTGGTAACTAGGCATTATAAGAGGAGAGTGCCTGATTGTGGTGTATAAGATCTTTTGGGGGGGGTGTTTTAAAATGAATGAATTATGGTGTTTATTCTAAGTAGTAGGAGGGACAAAGAACAGGAGCACAAATATAAAACCACAGAGAGTAACAGAAGGCTGATTCTCATGAAGTTTAGCTTCATGCAGCATGTTGTAGATCAATGGAATAAACTGTGCCACAGAGACCATGGAAGAGAGTTTGCTGAAGTTCAAAGCAGACCCAGATGATAATGTTTTGGAAATGGGAAAAATAGTGTTACTGGGATTTTTTTTATTCTATAGATGCAGAAAAAGTCTGCTTCAATGCATCTTTTAACCAGTCTAATACTAAACCAGTTGAGCCTGTGCAAAAAATTATTTTTTTGAATCAACAGTTATGCACAAGAGGCTGACCCCAAATGACTGAAAATTAATATGCTAGACTTGTTTGTATATGTCTCCCCAATCTCCAGGATAGGGCAGTCTCTCTCTCTCTCTCTTCCCTCTCAGATCTGTCTGAAAGTCTTTGTCACCAAAGTCTTTTCATCTCCACGTCCCTACATCTTTAATATTTATTGCTGTATGCATATGTGGGGGGGGCTACAGATTTTTGATATCACTATTTGCAGATGCCTATAAGTTGATCATTCTGTGTATGTACAAGGGAATAATATACTCTGTTCATTCTAATTTTGAAATAAATAAATATGTCATTGAGTAAAGTAATCATTGGTTGGTCGCTATAGTACACTGTTTTAGCAAATGACCATGAGAGTGTTACTCATTTGTTTTTGTCAGGAATAAAATTAGAACAAGCAGCATACAATTTGGTAATATGCATGTCATGTGGAGGTACTGTTCTATTTAAGTTATATTATATTCTTCGATGAGCAAATTTTCAGTAATAAGGAGAAGACTTATTGTGAGACTGACCAATAGTAAAAACTGTGTTATAGAGCACAGCAAATGCAAAATTGAAATAAGATACTGGAAAAAAGAAAATTTTACTTACTCTGAGTTTGGAAGTGTTTTATCTGCATAAATAAGAATCCACAATTAAATATCTATAGTATAGGTCAGTACTACTCAAAGTGTGGTCCGCAAACTGTTTGTTACCTGTCCACAACGAATTGGTCACGGACGTTATCGGTCCCCGACAATTCATCCATTACTAGTCCACAAGATTTGTATTTTGCAAAAGTACTGGTCCGTGATGGATTGGAAATAAAAGAAACTGGTCCTTCACCATAGATAGTTTGAGAAGAACTGATATAGGTAAATGGAGCTAAAGATAAAACTGAAAATAATTTTCAGAAGCATTTAACAAAGTAATGAATAGACAGTTCACCAGAAGAAAAACAGATATGAAAGCTTTATTATTTATTTTTTTTTTAATAGCAGCAGAAAGATTAACAAACTAATCAATTTCTGTAATTATTTAGAACATCAAAATTCAAAAAGAAACAAAAAAAACCCCACAAATACTTCTTGAACTATGCTAAGGAGAGTTAAAAAAAAAAATGGATGTCCAAGAGGAAGAAGAATAAATAAGGAATAGTCACACTGCTTTCACCATAACCTCAGGCAAAATCACTTGTCATTTCATCTCAGAAGACTCAGGAACATGTACTGGCAACCTTGATTAGAAGCACTACCGAGCACAAGGACATCTAATGATAATCAGTGATTTGCCTAATAATATTATGGCATCATTTGGATTGATATCAGCAAATGTGCCGCTTTGGAAAGCTCAATAAGTTACATATGCTAGGGAATCTAAACCCTTTGTGTCAAGATCTGTCAGCCAGTTTTTTTTTTTTTTTTTTTATTATGAAAACAATTATAATAAAAATACTCATTGCTTCTGTTATATCCTCCACTTAATTTCCAGCATTTCATCCAGCAAAACAAGCAATTTTGAGAAAAATACACATGGGGAAACACAAAGCCAATTATAATCTGTCCAGATATTATACTTTTGTGCAGATATAATACTCATTATTTGCTATACTGAAATTTGTTCTCTATACTGAAAAGTTGGGAGGTATCAATTATAATTGTTGGGTGGGAGTATTGTATGTTCCAGCTCAGTGATTCCAATACTCTGCTGAACTATTGTCCTCTGGAGTTCCAGGAAATCCACAAAAACCTTCAGTGATGAATATAAGATTAAGAGAGTTTATGAACCACTTTTATTTTGTTAAGAAAAACTGAAAGTTTGTTTTATATTAACATAAACTTGTTTAATCACACAAAGGGTGAACAAAATAATGGAAACACCCGATATAAAACATGCAGTGATTTTTTTTTTGTGAAGGTAGTACTGCAAAAGAAAGAAGATAAAAGATGATATTTATTTAGAGGTAATATAAAGGGGTACATGAAGAAAATGGCTGACTTGTCTGAATTTCAGAGAGGTCAAACTGTTGGTGTGCATTTAGCATGGGCATTGGTAACTAAAACCACTGATTTGTTTAATGTATCCAGAGAAACTGAATCAAAAGTGATGTCTGCATTCGCTAAGTATGGAAAAACAAAATTCGATAGGAAGAACTGCAGCAGAAAATCGAAGATGACTATCAGAGACTGCTGGACACTGAAAAAGGACTGTAGCCACAAAGCATAAAACTATTGCCTCAAAAATAATTGCAGAACTCAATGTGAATGTCAGCAATCCAGTTTCTAGCAAAACATGTGAGAACTTCATAAGGCTGAAATTTATGACTGAGCTGCTATTGCCAAGCCATTTGTTACTGATGATGATAGAAAGAGGATGCAATGGTATAAGGAGCACAAAAAACTTTGTTTGTTTTGTTATTTGGTTTTTAGGAGCATTAGCAACTAAGACCATATTGCTCCGGGGATATGCGGTGGTCATTTCCTTACCTTTCCACATCCTCCGTATTTGGAGGATGGCAGTCACGGGCTCAAACCCCGGTCTAATCAAGAAGCGTGTGCTACGCACTGCTGCTCCTGCTCACCTGGCTACGGAGGCGCCACAAAAAACTTGCTGATTGGAAATGTCACATCATATTTTCAGATGAATCATTATTCACACTTTTTCCAATGTCAGGAGAGTTTATGTTTGGCAAATGCTAAAGGAATCATATCATCTTAACTGTCTTGTGCAGACCATCAAACATGGAGGAGGATCAACAATACCTTGATATTCTTTAAGTTCCATCATCACCCTGAATGGGCAAATTATTGCAACTGATTTCCTCAATATTCTGAATGACTAGGTTCATTCCAGGGTGTAAACACACTGCTTTCCATAAATGATGCCATTTTTCAAGATGATAATGCTCCAATACACACCACCACCAGATGTATCCAATCTTGGTTTGAAGATCATGAAACGGAGGCTAAGCATTTCCCATGGCCCTCACAAATGCCAGACTTAAATGTTATTTAGCCACTATGGACACATCTAGAGAGGAGAGAGTGAGAAGCAGATTTCCTCCACTTTCACCACTCTAAGAGCTTGAAATGTTCTTCCATGAAGCATGGTCCAATATTCCTCTTAAGAAAGTTCAAGATTTATTTGAATCTATTCCACATATAATACAAGATGTTTTAAAAGCAAAGGGTGGACTAACACCATATAAGAACATACCTGTAACTTTTATCACGGGTTTTTCCATTATTCTATCCACTCTACATTTAATCCATTTTTAGTCATGAAAAAATCCCCATATACATATATTTATTGGACTGGGGCCATCATGTTTTTCCAAAGACCACATGAGTTACAGCAAAAAAAAGTCTGGGAAACACTACTCCAGCTAATTTCAAAAGGAGATAAGATGCATTGGTTGCATGGCATTCATTAGATGGCAATCAAATAATGAATATCTTGTAAATCTAGTACACCAAAACAAAAAATACTGTATCATTTAGAGAAGAGAATACTGGTAGGAAAAGGAGCACAAAAGAATCTGATTTTATTTCCAAATTTTAAAAAAATTAATAGGAAAAAGAAAAAAGTGGCACCTGTCAGACACTACATGACTGATGAATAGGCTTTTAAGCAGTACACTGTTATGATGTATATAAAACTACATTTCAGTACATTATCAATTAAACATCCCCAAGTTCTTTTTTTAACCTCACTTTCAAAAATTGCAAGCAGGATTTTTTAGATTATATGGCAGGTATAACCTTGTCTGAAGGTATGGTTCAGTGGAACTTTGAAATGTTGCCCAATATTTTAAGTGTAGATTCACATGGTAACATTTCAATAAATACATTTCCATGGTATAACAGTGTACTTAAATATTATTTAATCTATATGCATAATTAACCACATATCCTTCCTTTCCACAAAATTAACAACTTTTACTAATACTGAGATCAATTCTGACTTTTGTGGAAACCTTACAGCAAGTCAATAGAAATCAGTTTTTAATTGCATGTCGATATATCTCCCCCCCCAATGGTCCAATGGTATACTCCACCTTGTTGAGGTGGGAGGCTTACATGTGCTGATGACCTGAAGAGTTAAGTCGGCAGTAGCTTAGCTACTGGTATAGCCTCCCATGCCAGACAGGTCAAAGGGTATGGGCCAGATTAAGAGAGATTATTATTATTAGCCATATGGTGGAAGGAAGCCTGAGGCTTATGCTGCTGCACTGGCCAAAAAAAAATTTCTGAATTACCCTGGGAGAGAAAGAGAGAGAAGTAGAAGGGAATCACCAAGAAAGAGAAGAATGATGATATTCAGCTCAGGACCTTGGGTGTGGCAAGCCCATACTCACCAGAATATACCCTACTCCTCCAGGTTGGGGGTTGTTGCAATGGGCTAGCTCCATGTTCAGTGTAAAAAATACAAATGCTAAACAACCTACAAGTGGAAACCTATATCTGCTCAGCATTTATTTAAAAAATAAATATATTTTTTTATTTTCTACATGCCTCACTATGGTTCCCATACAATTTCATATGAACAATAAATAAATAAGATATATAACATGGCTATAAAACGTTTTAAAAACGGGCTCTCGGGCGCCTGAAGCCTTTTTTCTAACAATATATTACCTATTAGATGTCAGCTTTAAAGACCTTTTCTCATTTCAACTAGACAACCAACTATGCACAAACTAGTACAGAGTATCTTAAACTGGAATACATACTTGGTTTACTGACGTCAAATTTTGTATTTCAATACAATTTTTTTTTAAGTCAATATAAAAAATGGTAGTGTTTTGAGGCAATACACATATTTTAACGTTAAAAGCGGATTTTTTTTTTTTTTTTTTAAGTTAGTACACGTCTTTTATACTTTATTGATATTCATATACTGGAGTTCAAATGGCTGCAATTGTTTTGGTTAAAAACTACTCTGTGGGTCAACCAACGTGAAAATAAGCTCCACCCCCTACTTCAGTCAGATACCCTAAATCAATGACGGCAAATCTTAGACACGTGGTTCGAGAGTACATGTACGTAATATTGGTATATAATTTAAACTATAAATTACTAAAACAACTGTTAAACTATAACAACAATTTATTACATAATTCGAACGCCATAAAGCAAATTTTATTTGAAAAGTAATTTTTATTTGGAGACAAATTTGCTTTATAATTCATCACGTACATCTAGCGGTAAAAACCATAATTATTGAGCAACGAGTATCGTAACCATTACATAATAATTACGGAATGGTAATGATATTAATTTTGCCATTTTTTTTTCTATGGGACACAAAGATTGTTAAACACCGTGGTCGAATTCATCATTCTCTGACAAGAGTTGCAAAAACCATGTCTTGTCAAAAACTGGAATTTCAGATTGGCCTGAAATTCCAGTTTTTCGTCCATCATGCAGAAAACCAATTTACACAATATCGTAACATCTAGGAGTTCACATCTGGCGAGCATGGGCCTGGCACACCCAGGGTCCTGAGCTGGATATCATCATTCTTCTCTTTCTTGGTGATTCCCTTCTATTTCTGATACTCTCACTCAGGGTAACTCAAAAATTTTTTTGGCTGTTGCAGCATAACTCTCAGGTTTCCTTGCACTATGTGGCTAATAATAATAACAATGCCCTAGCTGCCTTGAAGTTTAACACTGCAACAATAAATATGTTAACGTTTTACTGTAAAGAAAACGGAAAGTGCAGTGAAGTATCCATGCTTTGCAAAGGTCATGGAAATTAAATCCGAAACCCACAGGCAAGTCCACGCGACATTGCTCTTATAACAAGCTTACATCTGAAGCTTTGTGTATCTCATCTGCTTCTTGTTGAGTGTTTATCGTAAGAAATTGTATACAGGGGCGATGCTGAGATTTTCTAAGAGCTTGCGGGGGGGGGGTCTAAAGTAGTGTTCCCCGGAATTATTCTTTTAATCATCGTGTAGCAGAAAAAAAATCCAAATTTTGTTCATAAAGAAAGAGCGAAACTCCACCTGGAAGCGCCTCTGACTGTATATAAACATTCTTTAATTGAAGGAGCTGTGACAGTGAATTTCACAGTATTACAAAAAGCCCAAAATTTACAAAAGAAAAACTCTTTGTATCAATGGGAAATTATGAGAGAAGCTTAAAAATACATATATAATTAATGATACTGAAATTTCACATGATTGTTTAATTGAAAAAAATTTCAAGCCTACAGGCGAGTAAGCCTCCTGGGGTTGACGGCGTATACCCTATAATTTTAAGGGAGGCGGCAAGTGAGTGCATTGAACCATTAAGGCTAATTATGAGAGCATCACTGAACTCAGGAGAGTTTCCTTTGATTTGTAAAAGTGCCAATGTGGCGCCAGTACATAAAGGCGGTTCTAAGAGTGTAGTGGGAAATTACCGACCATTCAATGTAATTTAGTAGGGAAAATCATGGAGGCAATGATCAAGGGTGGAATTCAGGATCATTTGGATAGAAATGGAATTCTGAAGGATACACAGCATGGTTTTGTAAAGGGAAAATCGTGTTTAACAAATCCGGTTAGCTATTTTGACAGAGTCACTTATGAACTGGTTTAGAGAATAATTTTAACATTTAGATTTCAGCAAAGCATTTGACACAATCCCACACGAGAGGTTACTTTATAAACTGGAACAGATTGGAATCACAAGGAAAATCCTTAGTTGGATAACAGGATGGCTTCAGGGCAGGAGGCAGAGGGTTGTGATAAATGGTTATTCTTCAGATTGAGTTAATGTAAAAGTGGGGTTCCCCAAGGATCAGTATTTGAACTACTGTTGTTTCTGAATTTCTTAAATGACATCGATGAAGGGGTAGAGGGCGTGACGTCTAAATTTGCAGATATAAAGATCGGTAAAGTAGTTAACGATCACCGCCAAGCAGAGCATCTTCAGAGTGACCTAGATAGACTTAATGGATGGTCAAAAAAAGTGGCAGCTATGTTTTAATTCATCAAAATGCAAGGTCTTACACCTGGGGAACAGCACCCCCAAAATAACTTATACACTTGGTGAAGTTGAACTAAAGTCAGTAGTGGAAGAAAGGAACTTGGGAGTTACAACACGGTAAGATATGAAGTTCTCCAAGGATTGCAGATAGGTTGCAAGGAAGGCCCATGGTGTCCTACGATGAATTATATAACATTTGCTAGTAGAGATAAGGACGTCATAATCCCATTATATAAGGGTATTCTTAGACCATACTTGGAATACTGTGTTCAAATATGGAGATCGCACCTAAAAAAACGACATCGATTGAAAGGGTCCAGAGACGGGTGACTAGCCTGGTGAGATCGGCAAGAGGGTGTGCTTATGAGGAAAGACTTCGAATGTGTGGGTTGCACGGTTAGAAATTAGGCACCATAGATGCGACTTGATTTAGGTGTTTAAGGCTGTGAGAGGCAATACTAAACTGAATGAGGACGAAATTTTCGCGGTTATAAATGATTCTACAACTAGAGATCATAAGTTCAAGTTATGGGGGAGAGTTGGCTGGATTTCAAAAGTTTTATTTTAGCCAGCAAGTTATAAATTACTGGGATACGTTACCTACATGGGTGGTTGAGGTTGACAGTTTGGGGAAATTCAAAGGTCAGCAGGATAGTCACCTACGAGAAGAGGGAAATGCATAGGTTGTCTATCCTTTTCTTTTATTAGTTATTTATTTTATTATTATTCTACTTTCTTTTCTTTTTTTTTTTTGCTAGTGCAGCACCAGGATTAACACGAAATAAAATAATAAATAATCGCATACATTCAATATGCCAATTTATGAAACAATTAAATTATATTAAAATTAACTTTATAATTAAAAATTATAATTAAGAATGTTTTCATATAGCCTGTCAACACACATAAGTACA
Source organism: Mastigoproctus giganteus (assembly GCF_048544385.1). Taxonomy (NCBI): domain Eukaryota; kingdom Metazoa; phylum Arthropoda; class Arachnida; order Uropygi; family Thelyphonidae; genus Mastigoproctus; species Mastigoproctus giganteus. Next base: position 111,298,008 of record NC_143588.1, read on the forward strand.
TTTCATAAGTACAGATCATATCTACTTACTTCATCTTGAAATTCCTTATTTTCTCTAAGAGATACGCCAATTTCTCGGAAGGAAGCCAGTGTATTTAAGACTTCAGCATACGGGCAAGACTGCGTTGTAACTTATAGCTGATTACAATTAACATAAAATTAACATAAACATGGTTTAGAGGTATCTCCCTATTATTCTTTCTCATAGTGTAATTTTTAAACAGCAATCTCTAGTTCACCACAAAACACAGGAATGATAATGGCTGCACAAGATCTTCCTCTTTCATCCACGATTTAAAAATCACAGGAAGTAACCCACAGAGCCGTAAGATATTGAAGCGAAACGACATGCCCCGTTACACTTAGTCGGGTGACGCCGGCTGTTATTGACGATCCCCCTACCCGCACTTGCGCAGATCGTACACGAACGACGGAAATTCGCTTCGCTATACGGGTTTAGTACGCTTGGGGAGAATGAAAGATAGTTTGGCATTGCAGCACCGAATAGAATTGATTCACAATACACAAGCCAGTGATTTTACACAACCATACTGGTCTGTAGTTTCTGACTTTCTGGTCTGCTCTTATTTGTGAATGGAGGAGGAAGGGAGGGGGGGGGCATTAAATTTACTAGATCTGGCGTTTAATGCAGGACACTTCAAGAGGACATCTCTTGAAATATGTGAAAATACCCCCTTCTGATCGTATCGATCGAAACGATTTTGTTTGGTTCTGAAATCCAGGGTTGAATTTGGCAACTTTGTAATTTAAGTGTGGTACTCTAAGAAGCAAGCATTTCTTAGATATATATAATCCCAAAATTATTAAACTTCATATCTTACGTTTTTCTGAAACTTATTATTATTTTTTTAATGCTAATGAAAAGATACACATTTATCGCGGTTGTTCATGTCTAATAGATTTTTGGCGCATAGACTGTTCTGGTCATATGCACTGGTTAACGTGGTCAGTGGTGCATTATGTCTATCAGAGTGTAGTCTGCGCGGTGGCACAGTGGTATCATCACTGTCCTTCCCCACACTGGGAGAAAAGGCCAGGATTTGAATCCCGTCGATGACGTGATGAACTCTTATTGGCTTTTTTGCTGAGTTAGTCGGTCTAGGACGTAGATAACAAGGTTTTTCCCTCCAGGAACTGGGATTTTTTCGTCCACCAAAACAGGCAAATCGACCAGAGAACACACATAATTTACAGACGTAATACATATACGAGTATATATAAGAAATTATGGGTGGCCCTAATATAATAATTTGAATTTATATCAGAGTGTAAATTAAATGTGACACTACGGTCATCCCCATACGTTACACAGAAATTCCCTTACAAAAATTCACTTTCTTCCTAGGAACATGTAACACCACTTACTGAACGGTGTGGATGTAAATACCACCTTTGCTAAGGACCTGTTGTGAAGACAGAAAACTCTACCTGGGACATAGCACTAACAGGGTAAAGAAACCTACCACGCCAAACTTGCAGATGTGATCCGATAAAACAAGAACAGTTGTGTCTGACTACTAAAACACACGACCTGGATATGACCTAACACCTGAAAGGACCTATCACTGGACAGGACTGTGCACAAAGTGATCTTCAGCATTACTTTCTCGCTTTACTTCTCAACCTGCAAGGATCCATAACTGCAGTTTAGCTGCCACCATGCCATCTGGCGATCTATGCCATGCCAACTTGAGTGGAATCTTTTATTCCTTCTGCTATTGCCTGTTGGGAGCGGGCCCAACTGAACTTCTGGGCTACCGTTTTTATTTGTTTTTTTTTTATACAATAGGAAATTGCAACTGAAATTTTCGGAAACTATGTGGCAGGGCCTGCCAGAGTGCTTAGCGATCCCTCTACTGCCTGATCTGCCTCCTAAGAGAAAACTGTGGGCAACGGGGGTCCCACGAGGTGCCCAATGGCTAAAAGGTCAGAGGAACAAGGCAACATGACACTACACATTGTAAACACGACTTTACACTTTTTTAAAATTCACAGAGTTCTGTGGTACACAAGCAGAGTGCACAATGCGGAGATGGGAGAACCCCTGGGGCCGTCAGACAACTAACACTACTTTATACTTTTACAGTCACCCCCCCCCCCTCCCTGTAGCTTTAGCTGCCACAGGGTTCGCCTCGCCAGTGCTTTTGTAGTTATTGCCAAAAAAAGAAAGGAAAATACAAGAAACGAAGATTTTGGGTGAGTACAAGTCTGTGTAACAGGAATACATACACCGATGAGCCAAAAAATTATGACCACCTACCTAATATGTGTCTTGTGGTATCTGGTACCAACATGTAACCAGCAGATCCTTTAAGTCCTGTAAGGTCCATGGTTGAGATGCCGCAGATTGAAGTTGCTGTTCCAACTCAAACCATAGATGCTCGATGGGATTGATATCTGGGGAATTTGGAGGCCAGGGCAATACCTGTAAATCTTCCTCATGTTCCCCGAACCAGTCTCGAACAATCTGGGCGGTGTAGCATGGTGCATTATCCTGTTGAAAGACGACATTGCCAGAGAGGAAGACCGTTGCCATGCAACGGTTTACCTGGTCAGCTTGATGTTTAAGTTCAAAAGTTAAAAAAGTATTTTATTATTATTATTTTTTGGCGGGCTCCAGGGTTTCCCCTATTCGCCGCTGAAAGTAATCTATACATTATGTACAATTTATAACTATGTACAATGATTAATGATACATAAAAAGACTATTTACAATGATGATACATAAATAAATACTCGCCTTCGAAGTCCAGCAGACTGATCAATACATCAGGTAAAAGAAATTCAAAGAAACCGAAACAGTCTAGCATTTTACTGAACCTCAGGAGTAAGAATTCTTTTTCTCCGTTTAAACAATTTCTCTGCATAGGTGGAGAAGGCAGTATAATATTCAGAACAGTTAACCAATCTTGGCAGTTCAGAGTAGTCAAATACATTTGTGAGAAGTTGAAGGTCTAGTCTTAAATCATCGTACAGGGGACAATGAAAGACAAGGTGCTCAACAGTTTCTTGAGTACCACAACTATAGAGATGAATTATCAAATTTTTTAAAATTATTATTTTAGGGTTGCCCGTAATTGAATACATTAACCCGTATTTGTGTCTATAAATTGCGTGTGCGTGTGTTCTATGGTCGATTTACCTGTTTTGCTGGACGAAAAAAACATTGCTATCTACGCCTGAGACCGACTAACTCAGCCACTGAGTGAAAAAAGCCCATTAAAGTTTCTCGCGTCATCGACAGGATTCGAACACGGGCCTTTTCCACCCGATGTGGGGAGGACGGTGACGATACCACTGTGCTACACGCTCAGACAACTACAGAGAAGAGTGTTGCTTAATCCTAGTGAGAACAATTTAAAGTTAAGGCTGCCATGATCGGTATATAAAAACGCAACGTATAAGCCAGGATTGAACCAGTCCATTTTCTTGTCGTAATCAACAACCTCGGGAAAAAACTTAAAAGGTCTCCCTACCCAAGGCGGACCAGGTATTTTGCCACGCTCTGCAACATTCATTTCTCATTCTTTTAATGTCTACGTTTCCTTGCAAGTCAGTATTATATGTTTAACCATTTACAACCGCAGGAACGTTTTTTCTTCTACAATATAAAAGACAGTGTAACATTACTTCGTATTGGATTGGCAAACGATGATTGAGGACGTGGAGAGCGCTGTAGAGACAGTTGGACAAGCTCTACTTACAGCCAGAAGAAAGAATCTTTGTGCTTGAGTAAGATATTTTTGAACAAGGGAGTTAACGATTCTGTATCCCCAGGCCTCAGCCACATAACACACAGTTGGTATATATATACAAGAGTAGTATAATTTAATGGAAGAATTTTTATATTCCCTTGAAGTGCAATCGAACTGAAGTGTGGTTGTTTCGGTGTTGTTGACGTTTCCTCATGACTAACAGGAGATGTATTCTAGGAAACTTATTATTGGAACGAGCGCGTTGCATTGTGGGATGGAAGGTTTGTGCAGGCCTGACTATTTTTGAAAGTGCCTTGTTGGTCTCAATTAAGAAGAGGAATTTTGGGATGAAAGTTTCGTGCTTGTAGTAGTAGTAGTAGCAGCATGTGATGCAAGAAAGCAAGTGTATGAGCTTATGCAACATCAGACAAAAAAAAAAAAAAATCAAACCATTCCCTCCAGTTCCTCCTTACATTTATTTAACCTATCAACTTCCACAACGACAGATGGAAGTTTGTTCCAGCAATTAACCACCCGCTGGCTAAAGGCAAATTTCCGCACATCTATTCAGCGTGCTCAACCCATTCAAGGCCTTATACACCTCAATCAGATCACCGTGCATGTGCCTAGTCTCTAGCCACTGCAATTTGCAGAACTTAAGCCTCTCTTCGTAAGAGGATCCCTTCAATCCCCTCACCAATCTTGTTGCCCTTCTCTGTACACGCTGAAGCAAATCTACATCCTATCTAAAATGAGGCCTCCAGACCTGTACACAGTACTCAAGGCGTGGCCTGACCATTGCCTTATACAGAGGGACAATCACCTCCTTCTCCCTGCTAGCAAAATTCCTATATATCATTGACAAAACCCGATGACCTGTCCTGAAGCCTGTCTGCACTGCTCAGAAAACTTCATATCTGACTGAACAATTACTCCCAGGTCTTTTTCATTTTCTACCACCTTAAGTGTAGTACCATACAGTTCGTACGTTTCTCTGGGGTTACTTCTACTCATATGCAGTACTTTGCATTTGTCCAGGATAAACTTCAGTTGCCACTTCTTAGCCCATCTGCCCAAATTATCTAGATCCTGTTGCAGTAGCACACTGCCATTACTGTCATTAACAACCCTGCCAACTTTGTATCATCTGCAAACTTCGACACTAAGCCTGATATGCCTTCCTCAATATCATTGATAAATATACAAAAGAACAGAGGACCCAACACCGAATCCTGTGGGACTCCACTAATAACATTAGTCCACGAAGAGCAGCACCCATTAATTACCATCCTCTGTCTTCTCCCACTGAACCATCCTTTTATCCATTGTAGCAACTTACCCTTAATACCATTCTGCTCCAATTTGTACAATAGTCTTCCATGCGCAACAGTGTCAAAAGCTTTCCTGAAATCCAAATATATGATATCAAAATTATTTTTTGCATCCAGTTCCTTTGTAACCACATCATAATATCCTATCAAATTTGTCAGACAAGACTTTTCCTTAACAAACCCATGCTGTGTCTGAATTATTGCTGCAGTCTTGTCTAGATGATCCTGCAATGCATCTTTATCTAGTGACTCCATTATTTTACCCGGAACAGAAGTTAAACTAACTGGTCTGTAATTATTCCTATCACTCTTCGTTCCCCCTTTGTGAATTGGGGATACATTTGCATATCTACAGTCCGTGGGGACCTCCTCTGAGTCCAAGGATGCTCTCATAATTATGGCTAATTATGCTCTCATAATTAGCCATAATAATTATTATGGTTAACCATAATTATTGTGTTGGGGTACGCTCGCACGCCGGGTTAGTGGTCCCTACGGGGCTGCTAAGCAGATTCGATGTTTGTAATTGGTATGAAAAACCTTAAATTTAGCATTTGTTGTATTCTGGGGGCTTAATTAGGACGATTCATTCTGGGATGAATGTTTCGTAGCTATGTCGTTGCTTAGTGAGGGCAGCCGCCGTGTTGTTTGTTGACATTTCCCCCACGTTATGTGGGATGAAAAACTCTAACTTAGAATTTCTCTGTTGATGTGTGTGTTTTAACCATTAAAAAACTATTTAACAACTTAATAAGGCCATTTTTACTAGAAGATTTTTTTTTTTTTTTTTTTTTTGCTTAGCTGCCACGCATTAAAAAACTGAAATCAAAAACTTACCAGGTTAGTTTCCATCGTCTAAAAATTAGGTTGCTAAGTTCTATTCAAACTCTTTAAAAACAGTCAAGCTGGTAAAGAGTTAATCTCTTTTAGTAGTTAATTTTAAAGTTCTTATCCTTAAAAAAGATGGCACTTAAAATTTACAAATTTGTACATATATTTGCTTTGATATTCCTTGTGCCTTTTTAAATCTAGATTAGTTTCCTTTCGATTTCCTGTTGCTTAAAATCTCTTCATCCCAAACTGTTTCTTCTCTCAAAGTCAAGTAGTGTTTCCAGGTGTCCCGTATGGACCCGGAATATCTGGTATTTGAGCTTACAGGACGATAAAACAAATTTAACAAAAATAAGCCAGTACTAATTCAATTTTCTTGATAATTACTTAGAAAATACAAAATATTTATATGCCCGGTGTTTTCTATTCCCATAAAATTTTTATTATAATTTTACAGATTTGTTGGATTAATTTTACGATTGATTACACTCAGTTTTCTCGAGTTTTCAATCATCTTGTTTAGAAAGAATGTTTATTTTCACATGCAGAATAATAAAGGTTTAACTCTTTCAATGAAATTTTAATTTCTATAGAGAGATGAACATAATGCTTAATGAATTAACTTATGCTTAGTGTTACGAAGTTTTTTTTCACATGCCACAAATTTTTTGTACGTGAAAGAGGTATTTTCTCTTAAAAAAATTCAAAAGCAATTAATTGTAGTAGGGTTTTAAGAGCATCAGAGACTAAAGCCATATTGTTTCGTACATACAATCTGTAAATTGCGTATTTTGTGTGGTCAATTTTGTTTGTTGGACAAAATATTAGTTTCCGGGAGAAAAAACCAGGGTACACTTGTCTGAAACCAAATAACTCGTCACGTTGTGAAAAAGGTCCATAAAAATTTCACGTTATTGACGAGATTCGAACTCAGGTGTTTTCCACCCAGTGTGAGAAGCACCAACTGTGCTACCCACGAGGGCTTAGCAAACTTAAATCATAAAGTGTTAGATCACTATCTTGAGTATAGTTCGTTTAGTTCCAATGTATTTTAGGACTTTTCTTACTAACTATAACTACTTCCCTTCAAATGAGTTTTTTTTTTTTTTTCGTGGAACCATTGTAGGTAGGCTTACTGGAAAATGGAGCCATCCAAGCCTACCTATTTTGAAGTAATTAAGACCAGTGCACGAAACGGAAGCTGCAGAATGCAAAACCAATGGTTGCTCGGTTTTTCTCAGGGATTTGTAAGTCTTATTTCTCCAATCTAACTTTCCTTACTAATTAATAAAGGGATGGTCGAGTGGGAAAAGCATTGATTATTAATGCACTTTATGGAAAAATGTTATTAGTGGAACCCCCCAGGATTAAGTGCTGGGAGTATTGTTTTCTATATTTATTAATGATACTGATGAAGGTATATGAGGCTTAAGATCTAAGTTTGCAGATGATACAAAGGTTGGCAGGGCAGTTAATGAGTAATCAAGGTATGCTACTATAGAATCTGGAAAACAGAGGTACAAAAAACGGCCTCCATAGCCGAGTGGTCAGGGGCAGGAGTGCAGTACAACATGCTCTTTGAGTAGACTGGGGTTCAAGCCCCAGTTTTTATTATTATTATTAATATATGAAAAACCCCAAATACGAAAGGTATCAAAACCTATAGTACTTAGTACCGTGCATGGGTTGAAGGAGAAGTATGGGGGAAGGGGGATGCTAGAAACTTTGCTCTAGAGACTAACATGGGTTTCACCACTTCAAGCCTCCAATAAGCAAAGTCGATCTGCCAACCTGCACTGGACCAGCGTGGCAGATTATAGTCCAATGTTACTATAGAATCTAGAAAAAATAGGCACATGGATAGCAGCAACTCCTCTGACCATGTGGTCATCCTACAGAAATTTTATTTTATATTATTAATATAATATATATTTTAATGTAATGTACCAACTGTACGTTAATCTGGATCTCATTTTGTATCATGCTCAGAGTTGCAGAAAACGAAATTGTGCTGTCAGATACAGAGTGTCCTCGATATACGTCGCCCCGATATAAGTTGTTTCGCATACACGTCGTTGATTAATTAGGAACGGTAAACTCGATATGCATCGTATATATTCGCACTTATGTCGTTTGAACAGGAACGTAATAAATATGCATTAAATATTTAATACAACAAATAAATTTTACAAAACTGTATAGTCATTACTGTATGCTATACAGTACTGTAAATCTTAATTTTAGAGAACATATAATGAAATAAAAATGTAAATAATAAATAAATAGTAAATTCTGAAAAATAAACAATAGAACTTTCTATAACAATGCGCAGTAGGTCCATAGCGCCGCTTGTGTGCCCCCCACCCCCAGTGATCAACTACCTAATATTCTGCTAAAGTGACACGACTCATAAATGATAGGTTATCTTGCTATCATGAGATTTATGACGCAAAGATTCATGGTGGTAAGCAGATGAAGTTAGATTCCTTCAAGAAAAAAGTTAGAGAGCCTTAACCTCAAAGCTAGTCACAGCAGCAGCAGGAACTTCAGCTACAGTTGCAGCAACTTCAAGTGCTGAGGAGGAGCAATTGTAATAGGAAGAATAATAAATAAATAAATATATATTTGTTTTATTAATAATTTCATAGTGTATTTTCTAATTATTATTTAGCAATTACAATAAATTATACTGTATTGCAGTTTAGTGTACAATAAAATAAGTATTTCCTATTCAATGCCTATACACTTCCATATCAATTCGAATTTTTTAGTTGATCTGGAACGTATCGCCCACATAATACATTAATTAAATGGGTAAATGATGTCCGATATAGGTCATTTCGTTATAAGTCGTGCGATACAATGCATATCAAGTAATCAAGTACCCCCTGTATATTCTCTGGGCAGTGCAGACAAGCTGCCAAGGCAGCTCATGGGGTTATATCAATGATGAACAGGAAATTTGCAAGCAGGTAAAGGTCCAATTGTACAAAAGGCAATGATCAGGGCACACCTAGAATACGACATACAGGTCTGGAGGTCTCCTGGAACAGATACAGAGAAGGGCAAGAAAATTGACCAGGGGAACAAAATCGTGCTCTTACCAAGAAAGGCTTCATTGCTGCAAATTGCAGTGTTTGGAGATTAGACACCTGTAAGGTGATCTGATTGAAGTGTTTATGGCTTTGAATGGATTGAGCTGATGGCATTCTTCCTCTTGCTCAGTCTACAAGCAAGGGTGCATAAATTCAATTTGAGGAAGGATGGGTGCAGGATAGATGTGTAGAAGCTTTCCTTCAGCTTGGCAAGTGGTTGATTGTTTGAGCAAACGTCTATCTGTTGTTGTGGATGCAGGTAGTTTGAATAAATTCAAGAACTAGAGACACTATTGGAAGGGTTTGGACTTGTAAGGTGGGAAGTTTTTTGATGTGAAAGCACCTACGGCGGCACTAGAGTAGTAGTAGTAGTAGTGGCATGTGATGCAAGAAAGAAAGTGTATGAGCTTATGCAGCATCAGCCAAAAAAAAAAAAAAATAAAAATAAATCACACCATTCCCTCCAAATGCCTGTCCAGTTCCTCCTTAAATTTATTCAACTTATCAACCTCCACAACGAAAGATGGAAGTTTGTTCCAGCAATTAACCACCCACTGGCTAAAGGCAAATTTCCTCACATCTATTCTATATCTGTTTTTCTTAATTTGAATTTATGCCCCCTTAGGTTCGTAATCTGAACAAGTGGAAGGATCCCATCAGAATTCAGCGTGCTCAACCCATTCAAGGCCTTATACACCTCAATCAGACCACCGCGCAGGTGCCTAGTCTCCAGCCACTGCAATTTGCAGACCTTAAGCCTCTCTTGGTAAGAGGATCCCTTCATTCCCCTCACCAATCTTGTTGCCCTTCTCTGTACACGCTCCAGTAAATCTACATCCTTCCTAAAATGAGGCCTCCTGACCTGTACGCAGTACTCAAGGCGTGGCCTCACCATTGCCTTATACAGAGGGCAATCACCTCCTTCTCCCTGCTCGCAAAATTCCTATATATCATTGACAAAACCCCATGACCTGCCCTGGCAGCCTGTCTGCATTGCTCAGAAAACTTCATATCTGACTGCACAATTACTCCCAGGTCTTTTTCATTTTCTACCACCATAAGTGTAGTACCACACAGTTGGTACGTTTCTCTGGGGTTACTTCTACCCATATGCAGTACTTTGCATTTGTCAAGGTTAAACTTCAGTTGCCACTTCTTAGCCCATCTGCCCAAATTATCTAGATCCTTTTGCATTGAGTAAAACGGATTGGCAACGAATGACGCAATTGACTTCACTTCCTTTCAGTTGGCTGTTAAATTTTAAACGATGCAATGATGGCGCTAATGATGCTAACTCAATCACTGATGTTGATTCGGTAGAGTAAGCAGTAAGTAGGTAGTAATATTATGCACGCAGGGCTGTTTTAAGAACACACTGGACCCCCGGCGAATTTTCAAATTGTTTAAATTTTGTTTTAATTGTTTCTGGATCTCTCTTAGTCGCATTTCTACTATTATATTATATAAATATTATTAATTTATAATCATAAGCGAGAATTAAAATTGTTACTTTTCTAAATATTAATATTTTCGGTACTTTAAACTATTTAAGGAAAGTCAAAAACATTATTCGTATATCATTATGTTCCGTGTTTGCGGTGCTTTCGACCGCAACGTAACATATAGGACAGAGGGTCTTTTAAAAAATTATTTAAGAACAAGTGAGGGCCCCAGTAGATCGGGCCCCCAGCATCCGCCGGGTGCACCCATACGTTAAAACGGCCCGGTATGCATGAATAAAAGCTTCCAAGCCACCAAAGTCTCTCGTGTCGAAAAGTAACGAGTTTAAAAACATAGAGAAAAAAAAAAAAAAAAAAAAGAAGCAGACTTTAATAAAATCTGCTTTTTCAAGGTTTTTGATCAACGTCAACCTTCTAAGCAGCATAAGCTTCGATTAAAGTAAAAATTTAAACGGTTTTGATTCAAGAATGCAACAATAAAACAATCACTTGAATGTTGCACATGGAAGACTGCTTCACAAATTGGAGCAGTGTGGCATTGGAGGCAAATTGCTGCTATGGATAAAGGGGTGGTTGAGGGGGAGAAGACAGAGAGTGGTAATCAATGGACACTGCTCATCGTGGACTAATGTTATTAGTGGAGTCCCTCAGGGCTCAGTGTTGGGTCCATTATTGTTTTCTGTATTTATAAATGATATTGATGATGGTATATCAAGCTTAATGTCCAAGTTTGCAGACGATACGAAGGTTGGCAGGGTTGTCAAGGGCACTACTGACACTATGCTACTGCAACAGGATCTGGAAAGGTTGAGCAGATGGGCTGAGAGGTGGCAAATAAAGTTTAACATTGACAAATGTAAAGTACTACATATGGGAAACAGCAACCCCAGAGCAACGTATCAACTCTGTGGTACTACACTGACAGTGGTAGAGAATGAAAGGGACTTGGGGGTGGTTGTGCAGGCAGATATGAAGTTTTCTGAGCAGTGCAGACGGGCTGCAAGAGTAGCTCATGGTGTATTGTCGATGATATATAGGAATTTTTCTAGCAGGGATAAGGAGGTGATTATTCCCTTGTATAAGGCAATGGTCAGGCCATACCTAGAATACTGTATACAGGTCTGGAGGCCTCATTTCAAGAAGGATGTAGGGATGCTGGAACGAGTACAGAGAAGGGCAACAAGATTGGTGAATGGAACAAAGGGGTGCTCTTACGAAGAAAGGCTTAAATTTTGCAAATTACAGTGTCTGGAGACTAGGCACCAGCGAGGTGATCTGATTGAGGTGTATAAAGCCTTGAATGGTTTGAGCATGCTCAATGCTGATGGGATTCTTCCTCCTGCTCAGAAATATCACCTGAGAGGGCATAAATTCAAATTGAGGAAAGACAGATGTAGGATAGACGTGAGGAAATTTGCCTTTAGCCAGCGGGTGGTTGCTTGGTGGAATAGACTTCCATCCCTTGTCGTGGAAGTTGATAGCCTAAATAAGTTTAAGGCTCAGCTGGACAGGTATTTCGAACGAACAGAGGGGTGAAGTGGAAGTGGTTGTTTTTTATTTATTTATTTTTATTTATTTATTTTTTTTTTTGGCTGATGCTGCATAAGCTTGCTTTCTTGCATGAAGTGCCTCTACTAATGCTAATGCTAAATAACAATCACTTCTTGCAGTAGTTTTTGGTTATGACGACATACTAGTCTATAAATGGATTTCGTTAACTACTGAATTGTAAAAATACCAAATCTAATTTCAGTTAAAACCTATAAGAGTATTTCAAAGTTGACTAAAACTACAGCTAAGTGAAATCGAGAAAAGTATGCAAGATAAAGCTTCAAAGCCACCGAAGAAGTCTCCCATGTCGACAAAAGAATGAGTTCAAAAACATTGAATATGGGGGAAAAAAATGCAGTTTTAATAAAATCTGCTTCTCAAGATTTTGATAAAATTTTTACATCGACTTCTCAAGCTGGACCGTAGACATCACGAAATTATATTCAAGAATTTCCTGAAGATTTCGATCCAGATTTCAGTTTAAATGAACTACCTGAGGATTTCAAATTGATTCTTGAACAAGCTAGACTGAGTATACTGCAACAACCAGCTTCGATTGCATCATCCAAAAAAGAAACAAAGTCGTTTCGGCTCAATTGGCTACTGTAGATCCTCCACAGGTTCCAACAGTTCAAGCAATAAATCATATACAAGAACATCAAACATGATCGTAACTCCTATAATTTGAATTAGAATTTTTGAAAAATACATTTGGAGCTGTTTGATATCTGTGATCGATTATGGTATTTAAAATGATGTAAAATTGTGCACTTCACGAAGTTACATGTTACTTCTTGGATTTCCAACTGCAGACGTTGTAATACTTGTCGAGCATCTCTCAGAAATGAGAGATTCGGATTTAATGTCCAAATTTGCAGATGATACAAAGGTTGGCAGGGTTTTTAACGACGGTAAAGACAGTACGCTACTCCAACTGGTTCTAGATAAGGTGGGAAAATGGGCTGAGAAGTGGCAACTGAAGCTTAACATTGACAAATGCAAAGTACTGTACTGCATATGGGTAGCAATAACCGAAGAGAAACCTACTAACTATGTGGAACTACACTCAGGGAAGTGGAAAGTGAAAAAGACCTGAGGGTAATTATGCAGTCAAATATAAAGTTCGTTCAGCAGTGCAGACGGGCTGCCAGGGCAGGTCATGGAGTCTTGTCAATGTTATATAGGAATTTTGCTAGCAGGGACAGGGAGGTGATTATCCCGTTATACAAGGCAATAGTAAGGCCACACCTAGAGTACTGTGTACAGGTCTGGAGGCCTCATTTTAGGAAGGATGTAGAGTTACTAGAATGAGTACAAAGAAGGGCAACAAGATTGGTGAGGGGAACAAAGGGGTGCTCTTACCAAGAAAGGCTTAAATTCTGCAAATTGCAGCGCCTGGGGAGTAGGCACCTGGAAGCTGATCTGATTGAGGTGTATAAGGCCTTGAATGGGTTGAGCAAGCTGAATGCCGATGGAATTCTTCCTCTTGCTCAGACTAAGAACCTGAGGGGGCACAGTTTCAAATTGAGGAAGGGTACTTGTAGAATAGATGTGCGGAAATTTGCCTTTAGCCAGTGGGTAGTTGATTGGTGGAACATGCTTCCATCTTTTGTGGTGGAAGCTAATAGCCTAAATAAATTTAAGGCTGAGCTGGACAGGCATTTGGAACGAATGGAAGGGTGAGATGGGAGGGGTTTTTTTTTTGGCCGATGCTTCATAAGCTTGCTTTCTTGCTTCATATGCCTCTACTAATGCTAATGCTAAATGATTCCATTCCAACATTTTTGAAGAGCAAATATTGCCAATCTGCTTCAAATGAATTTAGTAACCGAGCAACTCATTTCTCCTTCTATAACATTCATGCAAATTAGACAACTAAGACATGATTTTGGCCAATAGGGAATTTTGGACCAAATTATAAATGTCCTGTAAATGTTAATTCGATGGTCATCCTTTGCGTTTGAGAATAGATGATTATTGCGTTAACATTCATATCAAACATAAAATAATACACAAATCGAGTTAATGGGCTTGGTTCGTAAACGATGTAAGGGTTTGGTTGAAGTATCTACTTATCACAACTCCTTTGTATCATCCGTACATCGAGATTGACGAATTCTTCAATGAAAACATGGAACACGATGATGTGCCTACACAAGATGAAATGAGTGTAGCTATACCTATTGAAGAAAGTTGTTGCTCAACAACAAACTCTTTTTGTGGAGTGATGACAAATATTTATGAATAGCTCCTGGTGAACAAATGTTCCACAAAGTTTACTTTTTGACAAACATGCTGAAGAATTGTCATTTCCTAGCATTTCCCTTGGTCGGTATTGATAGTTTACGGATATAAAAGTTACACCGTTTGTGATGGCATCGAGTGAACTGTCATTCACATTGGCGTGGAGTGATGCCTTATCTTCTTTATATGGCCATGAAAATAATGAGACTAAGAACTCGAGATTCGTTAAGAGTTGCTTATAAATACGCTGGAAGAGACATTTAAAGGCAACTTTTACTTATTGGCAAGCTATAGTTGATAACCACTAATATTGATTTGTCCGATGGTCTGGCTAACAGCTCTAAGAAAATTGGTATGTATTGAATATGACGAAGAGACTAATTCTATTAAACGTCTTTGGTTTAATTTTCCAGGATTGCCTGCTGTGGGTTGACTTGCTAGAACGAAGGCTCGTCAGTTTGTTATGGCTCGAGAAATTGATTTAAAAGCCATACCAATCGCAAGAAGTACGCATTTCATTGAATAACAACAGAATGATCTTGGCTAGACAAAATCATTTTCCACTAATACCAGCTTGTGCTATTACCATCCATAAATCTCAGGGAGATACTTACGATTCCAGTTTAGGCATACAAGAAATATCACCAACAATAACTAGTTTATGTTGCATTATCTAGAAGTACCTATATCAATGATCTCTACACTGCTGCAAATGGAAAAAAAGAAATTTTATCAAACTGAGAAATGCTACATCCACTCTTGCACTTCAAGCTGAAATGACTAGGTTGCTGAGTAATCCTCTACTTACCATGCAAGATACTTTATAAGAGTTCATCAGTAAACAGCAAGATCCTTCCATTCTAACATTAAATTGTCAAAGTTTATGTGTTCACAGTGATGAAGTCACCCAACAATCCAATTTACTTCTACTTCCTGAAACATGGCTAAATAACAAAGAAGCATACCCAACGTTGATTATATCATTCAATTCAAATGGTGTGGCAGTTTATCATAAGAGAGAAAATCGTACTCATATGGAAATGATTTATCGACAAACTGGTGGAAAATCTGTGAGTGTTAGACCTGTTGGAGACATTTTTGCAGCTGAATGCCTTCTTCCCGATAGGCAAACAATATTTTCATTAGTCATTTACATTTCACCTAACCAAAAGATCAAACACATCATTGAATTAATCCATTTTGTTTTACTTCCTTACAAGATTGAAGGAGCTGCACTGCTACAATTTTCTCACAATAAAAGTAACCGCCATGGATTTTTTCACATAAAATAAAGCATCTTTCGTGCATACAGGGTACACAAGCTGCTTTTTTTCTTTTTTGGCTGATGCTGTATAAGCTCGTTTTCTTGCATTATTTACCATTACTAATGCTAATTTGAAATTTGAGCTAGTTTCAATTTTATAGATATATGTCCTAGCTGGAAGAGTGTTTTGCTATTACTAATGACATTATACAACTTATTTTCCTGCTAAAATACTATTATAACTACACACCCAACATTCTTGATGAAACATTCATGAAGCACACCCAACATTCTAGATGAAACATTCAAGAAACACATCCAATGTTCTTGATGAAACATTCAAACCCAACAATCTCAAATGAAATCCTTTTGAATGCAAAATGGGATGTTCTCTATGCATCTTTTCCTTGACTGGATTACTGTTTTAAATATTCGAATCTCAATATTTGCTCAGATTGTCAGTGAAACTATTCTTGTAGGAATATCCTTTATCTTGTGTTTCATCCTAAAATCCCATCCTCTGTATAAATCTTGGTTTTCCAATGTGCTGTTCAAGATAAGATATGCAGCACATGGCAATTTGGCTTGTATCAAAATCTCCAGGTTCATTTTCTGTCTACATACCAAAGCTTGGAAAACGGCTATTAATGAATAAATAAATAGTTATTAGAATCCATTGTCGATTTTGAATAAGCAGGAGTCAGAAACTTGATTCTTGTCTGATATATAGCAAGTTTTCTGCTCTTTTGCAAAGCTATCGACTGCAACTTGGAGTCGATAGCTTTGCTTGGAGTCGATAGCTATCGACTGCTCATGGAGTATTGTCAATGATATACAGGAATTTTTCCAGCAGGGATAAGGAGGTGATTATTCCATTGTATAAGGCGATGGTCAGGCCACACCTAGAGTACTGTATACAGGTCTGGAGGCCTCATTTCAAGAAGGATGTAGAGCTGCTGGAACGAGTACAGAGAAGGGCAACAAGATTAGTGAATGGAACAAAGGGGTGCTCTTACGAAGAAAGGCTTAAGTTTTGCAAATTACAGTGTCTGGAGACTAGGCACCAGCGAGGTGATCTGATAGAGGTGTATAAAGCCTTGAATGGTTTAAGCATGCTCAATGCTGATGGGATTCTTCCTCTAGCTCAGAAAAATCACCTGAGAGGGCATAAATTCAAATTGAGGAAAGACAGATGTAGGATAGACGTGCGGAAATTTGCCTTTAGCCAGCGGGTGGTTGGTTGGTGGAACAGACTTCCATCCCTTGTGGTGGAGGTTGATAGCCTAAATAAGTTTAAGGCTCAGCTGGACAGGTATTTTGAACGAACAGAGGGGTGAAGTGGAAGTGGGTTTTTTTTTTTTTTTTTGGCTGATGCTGCATAAGCTTGCTTTCTTGCATCAAATGCCTCTACTAATGCTAACTTCTGTTCATCTATACTTTCATCAATCCTGTTTTATTTTGTACTTTACTATAAACATTATTAAAAAGTGATATGATGATTCAGCTGCAATCTTAACTAAAGAAAATGCTTATTGGTAGAAATTGGTTATGCATTAAAAAAAAATGCAAACTATGCACTCAAAATATACAAAAATAAGCACCAAAATGCTGTATGCAATAATATTTTTACATTTATTACCAGTTTATCACAATTAATTGAATTACAATTTTTTGTGTTCAATATTTAAAAGTAACAAAAACCATTATGTTATAGAATAAAAAAAACATTCTATTGCCTTTCAATAAACAATATATATTTTCAATGTAGCCAATTGTAAATCTGTAGAGTTTACATTCAAAAATCATTTCAAAGACTTCTCACAAACCAGGCTGTGCACCTTAGAAGTCTTTACTTGAAATGGAAATTCCTCTATTATCAAAAGCATCTGTTTTTCTTAAAATATAAAATCCAGGGGTCTTTTATAAAATATTATCTGTTTATTTTATTATTTTCTCTTCTCTGGCTTTAGGAATGGTTGAACTTTCTTCATCTCTTTAATTAGACTGCTCAAAGAAATTTATTTTGGTTACCAAGCAAAATGAGTCTCGATTAATAAAAGAATCAGTAAGAGAATTTTCAGTTGACGCTTTGGATGATGCAGCATTCATAGTATCAACCTCCGCCTTTTTTTTTTTTTTTTTTTTTTACAGAATCAAAATTTTTTGCATAACATAATGCTATACATAACCATGATCCCCACCTTGTAAAAATAGGCTCTGGTGGAAGAGTTTCGTTTCAGAATAGTTTTGTAAATAGGGGCTTTTATGGAAATCTGTATTTTTTTTTTTATAAAAGAAATAACTTCATTAACTTTACCAAAATTCTCCAGAAAGCTGTGGGATAAGCAAGTAATGTGCAACAGATTTGCATAGGAAACCTGTAATGCAGAACTTGTTTTTATCATACAGTTTGACAGATGTGCGTTAGGTGCTTAAGCAACTAAGGCTGTGAGGCATCAGTATATTGTCTGTAGTTGCAAGTATTCTTTGGTCACTTGGATATTTTCTAGACGAAAAACCCAAGTTTATGGAAGAAAAACACCATGCAACCCTTGCTTGAGACCAACAAACTCAGTCACATTGTGGAAAAGCCAACAAATTCCTCACATCATTATTGCGGTTTAAATTTGGGGCATTTTCCACTTGATTATTATAACTACTGTGCTGGCTGAAAGGGTCATATATGGAGTAGCATTGCTGACAAAAAACAAATTTTTAGTCTTGGGTCTATTCTTCAGTTGGTCATAACTCCAAAGAATCATTCACTATCGAAACTGCACAGTGATTCCCATGTTTGGTATCCTTAAAAGCAAGCAAATGCAGATGAAATGCAGTTCTACATCTAATTTCTCAAATATTCAATATATCAAACATTTGGGAAATTAGAACACATGTATCTGACATCAGCAGCCATCGAGGCATTGTTTTTTCCAATATCCTCACAAATTTTTCCTCAAGGCAGATTCATCTGGAATGCATGTATGCCTGACTTGGTTTATTATTTGGTTTTTTGGAGCATTAGCAACTAAGGCCATATTGCTCTGGGGATATGCGGTGGTCATTCCCTGACCTTTCCACATTCTCTGTATTTGGTGGTCACGGGCTTGAACCCCGGTCTAATCAAGAAGCGTGTGCTACGCACTGCTGCTCCTGCGGACCTGGCTACGGACACGCCGCCTGACTTGGATGAGTGGTCAGGAGCGTGAGTGCAGTAGCACGTGCTCTTTGAGTGGACTGGGGTACAAGCCGGTGACTGCTAAATACAATTAAAGTTTGTATTGCTGATTTATTGTAAACTCCACTGACCTGATGGTTGTGCCAGAGTATAAACAAGAGTAATTTTTTTTTAAATATCATCTGCAAACTGGATTGTTGTTGTTGTTGGGTTTTAGGAGCATTAGTGACTAAGGCCATGTTGCTCTGTATATGTTCTGTAAATTGTGTGTTCTGAGGTTGATTTTTTTTTTTGCTGGGCGAAAAACTTGAGTTTCGAGGAGAAAAAAACCATGCCACCCTCATCTGAGACTAACTAACTCACCAATGTTCTGAAAAAGACCCATAAAATTTTCTCTGTCATCAATGGGATTAGAACTTGGTTCTTTTCCACACGGCATGGGGAGGACAGCGATCCTACCAACTGTGCTACCCACGAGGGCTGCAAACTGGATCGTTTAACTTATTGAAAGGGACACTTGCATATCAAGGCAAAGTATGGATCCTTTGAAGTCACCTATCTCTTTTCTTGAGATCCATGGCTTGATTGAATACAACTGATCTAGCAATTTTTTCTTGCTTCTGTCGCAATGCACGATAGCATTTCAAACATTGGTTGATATGAAAATTTTTTTCTACATCAATATTCATTTCACAAATAACACAAAAGATACAGTACCGCAAATTGTAATAAAATGTTTTCTGTGATTGGCAATTGACGATTCCATAAATTTAATAGTAATTTGATATCAAATTTCCAAGTTTAATGTCTCGAAAAGTAATGAAATATGGAATGCTGCTAGTAATAGTTATGTTATATGCACTATTGATTCAAACAGCCACAATATGTATTTGCATATGAATGCAAATGAATTGCAAAAATGACTGTAGGAGTTTGTTATAGGCCTAATGACTCTGATCAGTACAATGAACAATTACACAGAGAAATAGAGTGGACCAGTAAATCAGAATGTCTTATAATGGGGGATTTTAACTACCCAGATATAGACTGGAACTTGTGGGTTGGTCATTTGTACACTAGTAAGGCTTTTGTGGATTTATTGGATGATTGTTCTACAGCAGCATGTTAGAGAGGCAACACTCTTGATTTGATTATCAGCAGTGATTATTCATGCATTAAGAATTTACAGATAAAGGAACCACTAGATGGCAATGATCACAGTGTACTGATGTGGGATTTACTTAAAGATTTAACTATCATCAGGGATAAAGGGAAGGGTTTTTGCTTTCGTAAAGGTGACTACAGTGGTCACCTTTAATTAAATTTTATACAGTGGGACCAACTGGTGATGTTACCAACAGCAAATTCTAAATGGGAAGCATTCGAGGAAGTAATCTTGAAAGCTACTATGTTTTTGGTCCAACTAATAAATACTGCTCTAGGTTTAGGTCCAAATGGATGTCAGATGAACTAATGAGACTCGTGGCAGAGAATAAAAAGGTATGGGATGCACCTAAATTGTCAGGCAACACAGAAGCCTATGGTAGATACAAGCTAGTCTGTAATCAAATCACAAAGGAGGTTAGGCAAGCGAAGGCAGATTATGAAAAATCTTTGGCAAAGGATGCAAAGAAAAACATCAGAGACTTCTTTACTTATATAAACTCTAAAAGAAAGGGAATGAATCAGATTGGTCCACTTAATATCAATGGTTTACTGTAGATGACCATTCTAAGATAGCTGCCGAACTAAACGAATATTCAGCATCTACATTCGCACATCAGGAGTTATTGAAGCAGGAGAGAGCCAAATGTTTATAAAACTCCCAACAGGGAGTTAAATGATTTTGTAATAACTGAGGGCAAAGTGGAGGAGAAATTGTCGAAGTTAAACATAAGAAAGGCATCTGGGACAGATGGGATCTATCCAGTTATATTAAAGGAGGTGGCAAAGGAAGTAAGCAAATTATGAGAGCATTCTTGGACTCGGGGAAAGTCCCCACGGACTGGAGAAGTGCAAATGTATCTCCAATTCACAAAGGGGGATCAAAGGGTGATACGAGTAATTACAGACCTATTAGTTTGATTTCTGTTCCAGGGAAAATAATGGAGTCACTGGTTAAGGAAGCATTGTGGGATCGTCTAGACAAGAAAGCAGCAATTATTCAGACACAGCATCGGTTTGTCAAGGGGAAGTATTGTCTGACCAATTTAATTGTATACTATGATGTGGTCACAAAGGAACTGGATGCAAAAAATAATTTTGATATCATATACAGTACTTGGATTTCAAGAAAGCTTTTGACACTGTTGCACATGGAAGACTACTGTACAAATTGGAGCAGTATGGCATTAAGGGCAAGTTGCTACAATGGAGAAAAGGATGGTGAGTGGGAGAAGACAGAGAGTGGTAATCAATGGGTACTGCTTTATGCAGCCTAATGTTATTAGTGGTGTCCCTCAGGGTTCGGTGTTGGGCCCATTGTTGTTTTGTATATTTATCAATGATATTGATGAAGGTATATTCAAGCTTAATGTCAAAGTTTGCAGATGACACAAAGGCTGGCAGGGTTTTTAATAACAGTAATGACAGTATGCTGCTGCAACAGGATCTGGAAAAGTTGTATAGATGGGCTCAATGTTAAACTGAAGTTTAACATTGAGAAATGCAAAGTACTGCATATGGGTAGCAGTAACCCCAGAGATATGTGCCAACTATGTGTTGTTACACTCAGGGTAGTGGAGAATGAAAGTGACCTGGGGATAATTGTGCAGTCAGATATGAAGTTTTCCAGACAGTGCAGACAGGCTGCCAGAGTAGGTCATGGGGTGTTGTCATTGATATACAGGAATTTTGCGAGCAGGGATAAGGAGGTGATTATCCCCTTGTATAAGGCAATGGTCAGGCCACACCTTGAGTACTGCATACAGATCTGGAAGCCTCATTTTAGGAAGGATGTAGAGTTGCTAGAACGAGTACAGAGAAGGGCAACAAGACTGATGAAGGGAAAAAAGGGGTGCTCTTATGAAGAAAGGCTTAAGTTCTGCAAATTGCAACTTCTGGAGACTAGGCACCTGCGAGGCACTCTGATTGAGGTGTATAAAGCCTTGAATGGATTGAGCAGGCTCAATGCTGAGGGGGCATAGATTCAAACTGAGGAAAGACAGTTGTAGAATAGATGTATGGAAGTTTGCCTTTAGCCAGCAGGTAATTGATTGCTGAAACAAGCTTCCATCTGTTTTTGTGGAAGTTGATAGCTTAAATAAATTCAAGGTAGAACTAGACAAACATTTGGAATGAATGGATCAGTGAAATGGGAAGGGTTTTTTTTTTTTTTTTTTTGGCTGATGCTGTATAAGCTTGCTTTCTTGCATCATGTGCCTCTACGAATGCCAATATGCATATCAGCATATCATCCAGTCTATTTATTAACATGCTACTTTTCCTCTGACTCTTGCATCAATGATTTTGGTGCCTCATAAACTCCCTAATATATCAAACATGTTCCAATGAGTGCCTCCTGTGGTCTTTTGACACAAGGATTCTGAACAATTTTCATGCCAAGAAACCTGCAGGTCTTGATTGCATTTCTACAATTTTCTCCAAACCTGTTCTACTGACTTTGCTCTTCTTTTTTGTGTCATCTTTTTACTCTTATTACACTGGTGTTCTTCTGAATTAGCATCTGTAATTCAGCTGCTATCTTCCAAACATGCCTTAACTAATCAACATTAACAAGTAATGTCAAAAGTAACTTGTCTTCTCATTCTGCAACTGAACGACAACATCAATGTACTTTAGGTTCTCTACCCTTCATGTTTGGAGTTAAATAAAAAAAAAAAAAAAGATAACCGCAATGGCAATGTACAGCCATTGCCATTAAGATTATTTGAATCAGTAGTTCTCAGGTAGGATCAGGATCATTATGAAGACCATATATTGTTGCAGCAGCCATGTATAATAGTAGCAATGGATAAAAGTTTCTCTTCTTTCTTTTCTGTTGATGAAGGCTTGGCTTTAGACAGCCCCTTGGAGGTAAATATTGATGAATATTTTATTGCTTTTAACATGGCTTTTACCTGAGGTTTTATTTTCCATATTTATGGTAGAATCGGTATATACAAGAAAGTCATAAATATTTTCCATTATAATATTTTATACACAAAGTGCAGTATGCAGGGGCAGTTAAGCACAATGTACAGTACAGTAATATGATATGCAATGACAGAAAAGGTGATACAAACATCGAAAAGCTCCATTTTGAAATCAAGCAATGATCTGGTACCAAGATTACTGGATGTAGAAGTTTATATTGTATATATTTATTTTACATTATCTGAAATTTCCCAATAATAGTCCAATAATGATATACCACACTAATGATATAAATATCAATAATGATATAAATGTATCAATAATGATATAAATATCTGGAAAAGAATTTTCTATGCCACTGCTGATTGACAATCAATTGATGAAAACAACAGCAATGCTAGCTATTTTTATAAAGTATAGGGTAAATATATAAAAATGGGCATACTGCATTTCATAATCATTCATTCAATTTTGAAAGATTCTTGTGAAACTGCTGCAAAAGTTTGAAAAATCGAGTACTGAGTTCAAGAATTAAATTTCAGGTGTCATGTTGATGGTGATATGTTCATGTGTGCAAGAGTTAAAATCAGGAGATTACTGTATACAAGATCAATCTTCAAAAGCCAAGCACCTTACAGAGAGGTCAGTTTTTACTGTCTAGTCTTTTGATAGATTTGAAGTATGAGGGAAAAATTCCAACAACAAACACTGACAAACAGTTGGGAATATATGACTAGTTATCATTAAACAAGTTTTATGAGAAGTCAAAATTATTGTACTCGGGAGTAGTTAATAAATTTCTTATAAATATACAATTATCAAAATGCATACCCAAATATTTCATAACAGAAGTGATTCACCCATTAATGAACCAAAGTGGTTTTAAACAATGAGTATTTTTTGTCAGATTCTTCTCATGAGAAATTAGAAAAATGCCATATATGGTATAAGAAGGCTTACTCACTGGAGTGAATTTATCAACTGTGTATGAATTTTAAACAGCGTTTTGCATGCTTCCGGTAAACTGCTTCCGAGAATGAACTTTTAGGTGTTTCTTCATATAAGCTAATATCGAAAATACCTGCCCACATATTTCACAAACAAACAATTTTTCTGGGGTGTGCAATAATAAATGTCTTTTCATACTACCTGATTGGGTAAACATCTTCCCACATATTTCGCAACAGAAGGACTTCTCCATTGTGTGAACTAACAAATGTCTTTTCAGCTTCTGTGATTCTGAAAATGCCTTTCCACATTTTTCGCAAGGGTATGGTTTCTCCTTTGTATGAACTTTTAAATGCTCTTTTAGACTGCATGACCATGAAAATCCCTTCCCACATATTACACATGAGAAGGGTTTTTCTCGAGTGTGAACTAACAGATGTCTTTTAAGTTCACATGATCTTTTAAATTGTCTTGCACACAACTCACACGGAAAGGGTTTCTCGTCAGTATGTACTAATAAATGTCGTTTCAAATTACCTAATCTATAAAATGCTTTCTCACATATTTCACATATAAAGGGTCTCTCCCCAGTATGAACTACAAGGTGGCTTTTGAGTTTATACGAATCAGCAAATATCACTCCACAGGTTTCACATGTACAGTTCTGCTTATTTTGAGCTTTATCAGTTAAAAATAACTTAGGGAAATTTGTTTGTTCGATAATTTCTTTTTGGATAATGGAATTCTGCTTAATAATAACTTTTCCGATGGAATTTTCCAATGATAGTGATTCTGTAAGTTTAAGTGGAAAACTTTCTTCTTGCAAAATGTCTTCCATGTTACTTTCATTGGAAGACATTTTTAACCCATTTATTGGCAATGAAATTACTAATTATCCACTTCCATATAAATACTTTTCAAGGACTGGAGATATAGCTTGCGCTTGATTTTTACATCTACTGTATTTTCTTTCACTGTGAACTGGAACTCCACTACAAAACATAACAAAAAAAAAAAAAAAAGAGAGAAAGAAAGAAGATATAAAATAAGGTATGCATAGTCATACATTAAAAATATTCTAACCTAGAAAAGTGGCAGTTATGGTAATAATGAATTTAAATGAAATTTAAGGCAGTGAAATCCCTGTTTAGTGAATCTATGGGGAAAAGTAGCTTTTGGATAAAATTTCTATAAGAGCATAGTATTATTTATGAAGGTATTCAGATAAGTGAGCACATACACACACTACTCAGTGCATACGAAAACATCAGAATGTTTATTACAAGTATTAAGTGTATTAGGTTAAATTAAAATTAGATTAAAAAAAAATGTTAAAAAATAAACAGTAAATTTAAGGGGAGGGGGACATGAGGTGTACAAAGTGATCCTACATTTCCCCCAAAAAAAAAAGAAAGAAAAAAAAGATGGTCTTTTATTTGTTTATTGGCCCTAGGTATATAACCCAGGCCTAGGAACTGATATCCGGCCTTAGAGCTGTAATAGCATTGTGTGGTGATAAGGGCAGATGCAGTGAAGCCTAGTGATGGTGGCTACAGATGACTTCAGTTGTTGTGAACCACTATTCCTGACCAATTTCTGAGACGAGAAGGATCCTGTAGTTGGTTGTTGGACAGAAAGGGAGTTTGGCAATGTGCAGCCCTTCTGGCAGACTGATGTTGCCATATATGCCCCCTGGGAGGGGGAATCCTATTAAGAGAGCATTCCATTGGGTTCCTAAGCCTCCAGAGGGAAAAATGCTGATAGCTGATCTTCTTCATTGGTGGCTGGAAGACAGATATTATTTCCTTCAAAACAGTCAGCCAATGTGAGGTACAGTACACTGAGCAGACAGAAATCATGGGATGCCAACCTAGTAACAGGTACACCTACCTTTCACCCTGATAAGGGCAGTCACATGACAAGGCATTGAGTCCACTAGTTCACAAAAGCGTTCCACAGGTATTTTACATCCATGCTTGCTGCACCACTGTCCATAATTCCATTGCATTCCTGGGCGGAAGATCAAAAGTTTGAATGGATCTTTCCACAGCATCTCAAAGATGCTCCACAGGGTTCACATCCAGTGAGCAGGGAGGCCATTCCATGGTGGTAAAATCTGTGGAATGCTCTTCGAACCATGTTCTAGTCACCACGGCTCTGTGAGGAGGCACATTGTCCTGCTGGAAGAGTAAATTGCCCTGTGGGTGCACAATGGCCATGAAGAGATACAGATAGTCTGCAAGAATGGACATGTAACCCTGGACTGTTCAGAGATATGTCTAGACATACCAGAGGTCCCAACATGTGCCAGCTGAATATGCCCCAGACCATTACCGACTGTCCACCTGCCTGAACAGTTCCTTCTTGACATGATGGATGCATAGCTGTATGCAGTTTCCACAGGATGCACACCCTCCCATCCACTTAAAATAACTAGAAATGGGACTCTTCGGACCAGGAGACACATCTTCAATCATCCAAAGTCCAGTGCTGATGTTCTTTTGTCCAGTTGAGGCTTAGAGTCCTGTGTCGTGGTGTTAGCAATGGGACTCTGGTGGGTTGGTGGCTCCCATAACCTAATGCAGCTGATGGTCTTGGTGGAGACATTTCTGGCATCTCCCACATTGAAGTTAGCAGTGATTTGTGCAGTCCTGTGTCATGGTTTTAGCAATGGAACTCTGAAGGGCCGGCAGTTCCCAAAACCCATTGCAGCTAATGATCTCCTGTTGGTCTTGGTGGAGATGTTTATGGAACCTCCCTTGTTGAAGTCGGTGGTGATTTGTACCACTCTCGCTCTCCGGTTAGCAAATTGAAGAATAATAGTAAGTTGAGGTGCTCATAGAGTGCAGTGCAGAAAGCAAGAGTCAAACAAATGAAATGAAAGCCAGAAGAATGAATGAGAGTGTAAGAATACAAACCATAAATGTTAAAGTTAAGTTCACACTAACCCTAATTTTAATCTTTTATATCCTTTCTTATTTAGCTTAATTATTACGCATTAGTATTTAAATTACATTTCACACCATTGCATCCCCCCTGGTGTGTGCGAAAGAGATAAATGAGTGAGTGAAAAAATAAAATATGCAAGTAGAGTGAGAATGTGGATTATAAATGAAGTAAATGTGTCTCCCACACCCCCTGCCTGGTGGGTTCCCCACTGCCAGCTAACATATCCCACCCCCAGATCGAAATGGGCAGTTTGGCCTTCCTACTGGATTCAACAAGACATGGACCTGACAACCATCACTGACAAAGACATACCGTAGCTTTGTTGCCAACGTGCCATTTGGTGATCTGAACTGGGTACTCCAACCCGGTTCCCTTTAAAACCCCATCCTCAGGCAGAGGAGGGAGGAGATGGGTCTTTGTCTCTTCCCCTCCCTGTCTCCCCCATACTTTACCTGGTGGGGCTCGTTCCGACTGACCTCTTTGGGGATGCCTGCTCTATCGTCCCCATCCTTCTACCTGTTTCCCCCACCATTCTAACTAAACTGACTGAGTACACCCTAACAATGCCGCCAAATTCTAATCAGCATCAAAAAATTCAACCGCTTTCTCGTAAACCTCTTTCGGCCTTTCCAAATTCTAGTGTCTCCCCCCCCCCTTTATAGGCCTTGACACTGAAATTCTCAGAAAATGGGTCGCAGGACCTGCCAGAGTACTTAAATAATCTACTGGGTGCCTGACCTGCCTCCTCGTGGGAAAGTGTGGGCAACGGTGGGTTCCAATAGGGGTCCAATGGCTAAATGGTCAGAGAAACAACAGAACGTTACACTATACAACAAACCACTCCCCACACACTTTAAATCTCTGGCCTCCACAGAGTTCTGTGTCACTTACAAAGAATACAACGCGGAGATGGGGGAAACCCCGTGCCATCAGACAACTAACACACTTGACACTTCACTCTCCGGTTGGCTGAAACAATGTGAGACAGATGTCGACAGACACGTTCATCCACAAACTTTCTCTGCCCACAGTGCTGTCCACAATGAGATGTTATTCTTGAAATGGCATATTCCCAATACATTCTTGATACTGTTGAACAGGGATAGTGCAATTTCTGTACCGCCTCCGTGTTAGAGTGACGCATGCATCATGCACCCCTATCATAACTCTTTCAAAGACTGGTAACTCATGAAGTTTATCCATACTGACATCGAATCACCATGTATGTGAATGCAGTGTACCTATATACCTGCCAAGCGGCAGGTTTGTCCACTAGCGGTTGGAGTGATAGCATCGCATTGACCAGGAACCAGGTATCCCACAAATTCTGTCCTTTCAGTGTATTTGTCTTTATTTCTGTTGAAGTCAAGGTGGGGCTGGTTTATATCCACTAGGCCTCCACAAACACCCTGGATATAAGCCAGTCCAACTCAAGCTTAAACAGAAATAAAGGCAAATCCCATTCTTCCACAGGTTGACTGCTTTCGAGGAGGAGAAAATCATATCTGTAAATTATACCCTATATTTCTAGATGATTATAATTTTCTCCCTTGATTTTTCTGTATTGGCTGTTCATTCATTCATTGGCTATAACCCCACTTCAACTTAAATGTCTTAGTTATTATTATTAAAACTTACTATTATTACTCTTATATTATTTCTCCCTGATTGGGGGTTCCACCTCGTGACAGGCATTGCTACCAAGTACACAGGGTGGTTGTTGTTATGTCTGGTGTTACTATTTGTCAAGGAACTCTGACTATCCTTTAGACAGGTGTTCAGGATTGTGACTTTCTGGAGTTCCTTGTAGGTGTTCGCTGGGAGACTTATTGCTGCTAGGCTGTTATGTAGGGTCTTTGGCACCATACCTGTGGTTGACATGATGATCGGGATGGTCGTTACTTGATGTTCATTATTATTATTATTATTATTTACTATTACAATTATCATTATTATTAACTATTACAATTATTATTATTATTAACTATTACAATTATTATAATTTACTATTATTATTTTTTTTTTAGTCTCATTTAACTTTAACTACTTAATACCTGTAAATAATCATTCTAATATTTCCATATGCAGTGGTGTATGTGCTGATCTACTATCTGAAATAGTATTTATTACACTAAATAGAGATTTTCAGTAACTGGGGTTACACAAAATTACATCAAGAAACTGTCTATTATTGTACAGGCCTTACTGTCTTATAATTATGATAAAATTATTTCTTTAGGTAAATTTAGAAAGAGAATTTTGGAAAAAACATTTTATCATATATATATTTTTATTATTTGAAATTCTAATTTACAAGTAAAGGTATAATTTCTTGGATTAAGGAGGAACAAAATGTCTTTCAGCTGCCTGTTTCCATATTCTTTGGCATAATTTAACACCTTCAATTGTAAGCACGACAGTGTAAGAAAACCTTTTCTGCCCATGCCATCAGGACTAAAAATTGATAATAAATTAAAACTAATGCAATGCACAAAACATACAAGTTACTAAAGAGATGTTTTTCTCTCTCAAATAGTGATTCACTGAATTATAGAAGGGAATGCTGATTCTCAAAGGTTAACAAATAAGGTAAATTGAATGATTATTAATACTAATAATGTAAAATGTTTGCACTGCTTATTGTTGCATACATAGATCCCGGTGGAAGAAGCAATGCAGGATGGCTAGAAAACGTTCTAGTGAGACATGTAAAAACTCACTCAGAATGGCTAACCATACAGCAGGCCACATGATGTGTTGAATGTGCAGGCCACCTTGGGACATATCCATAATCTATGGAATCAGTAACCATTAATGATTTTGCTAACTACATAAAGATATTACTGTATATGCTAAGAACTTATAATTTAAAAAAAAAAAAAAAAAAAACTTTACGTTCAACATCAGGATCTTAAAATTGACTCACCCAAGGCTCACTCAGAATGGTTGGCAATTCTGAGTGAGCCTTGGGTGGTCAACATTGTAACAGGTGTGCCTTTACATGGCACACATGCCTAGTGATGAGGAAAGACATGTAAATATTAAAAGACATTTAGAACACAGGTTCTACACGGGTAGACTTTAAAAGATAAGTGATATTTGGAAAAATGAATTTGGTATTAGGGCTATATTGGAGTATTTTGACATCACATCAGAAAAAGCACAAATGTCATCCAACCAGCAGCCAGTTACCACCGCCGCATAGCAGATTGTGTAGTTTTCTGGCTGTGAAAAGCTCTGCCCTATACTCAATATAAAAAAGTTTGCCAAATATATCAATGACTGAAAAACCCCCATGGTTTTTTTAACTTGACTTTTGAATACTACTGTGCATAAAAGTCATTTTACTTGTGGAAAATCTCTTTTGCTGTCCTGATTTTTCAAGGGAACTTTATTAAAATAAAATTTTTAATTGTGCATCAGTATATCCTAACCACTGTTCAAAAAATAAAATCTACATTGAGTTAAACCATTTAATTACATTTCTAAATAACTGTTTCGAAATTTAATTACACTGTGCTATGGAGATTTTCAACAGTAGAAAATAACAATAATCAAAAATAAATAAGAATAAGCATATACATACTACGAATAAACATTTTACTATGTATGCATCTGCTTATTCTTATCAATTACGTTATTTTTTACCACTGAACACTCCACAGCCATTTTTTAAAAATTCAAACAGACATAATTGTTCAGACTCAGACACTATATAAAAACTTTTTTTCATTAATTTTCAGGTTGTGAATCTACCTTGAACACATGGCTTGCATCATGAAACATCCTGTATAATGTAGACAAGTTATCAGAATGGTAACACAAGCTGGCACACTCAGTTTATTGATGTAAAATTTGTATTCTAATAGATGTAATTTAACATTTACTGAATTGTCTTGAGTCAAACACCATAGCAAATAAGCTCCGTTGTAGCTTCGATTAGATGCGTTATACACACATAATGGGCAAACCATACGGCAACACATTTAGATCACTTAAGGGCCCTAAGGTGCTGTGGGATTTTGGGAGCCCCCACTGCCATAAATTTAATATTTAAAATAAACAATAAATACGATTATATGTATATATTTAAAATTTAACTCAGATTAATGCTTTATTATATATAATCAGAGACAATTTCAAAAAGTGTCACTTGGACATTTTGACTAGATGTAGTGATATGCTAATAAAATTTTGGGAAATTATTTTAACATTTGGAGATACCTAGGAATAAATGCATCACTGACTCGTTGTAATTCATGGAGCTAATGCTAGTAGCTTCACTTTGACCATTCAACAGGACTAAGGTTGCCACCTCTGTGGGTTTACAGTCTGATTCCCAAATTTTTTCATCATTTCTCCAAGTCATAAACTGACTGGATGTCAGTTTATGACTCGGAGAAATGAAAAAAACATGACTTGGAAAAACAGAAAAAAATAACATTTCCATTCCATTTATCTCAAATTCAGCACCAGCCACAAGCACGTTCAACTGGTTCTGTCAAACAGGGCCCTGCACTTAAATGATCTAAATAATAATAATATCATTTGTGTCTCTTCCGCATCTCTATAAATGAGCCTACCACTGTCTGGTTACTCACATTATCATTACTCTAAGCCCTGTAAAATTTGAAAAAATAAAAAATTAATAAAAATCGCTATTACTACAATACCCAGTATAGGTTTTGCACAGGGCTTGGCAAGTAGTTCTTGAATAGGGTTCCACAAACTTTGGGGCCAGCCCTGCTAGAATGTATGTAACTTAGAAAATTTTATGTATCATGTACCACAACATTTTAATCTATAGTGTTCAGAAGGTCCTAAAATTAGATTTAAGTGTAACTAATTATCACAAAACAGTCCTTGTAATAATGTTTTAAATAAAAAATAACATTTAACAAATTGTTTCATTACAAAGCAATTGAAAAAATATATTTTACACAAAAAAATTTTAGAGCTGCATTCACTTTACCTCCCTCCATCCCCAAATCATCTTAAACCCAATTCACGGTTGGGGTTTTTGATAAGTAACAACTCTAGTTCAGGATTCACTTCAATAAGCACAAAATCTACTCCTTTTTCACAGCCCTTGATCTATCTTATAATGGTAAATAATCCCAAAATAACTTATACAATTTTTAGGGATGGATTAAAAATAGTAGAGAATGAAGAGTTTTCGTTTATGATACAGGAAGATAACGAGCAACCTGCTTGGGGAATTCTGCAAGGGGACACCGATGTGAGGAAGTACTGGTCTATTCAGCTCCGAGGTGTGGTAAAATTAATGAAATTTTCGCTGTTATAAAGGATCCCGAAATTAGGAGACATAAATTCAAATAAGGGGGAAAGAGATTTAGTCTGGATTGTACAAAATTTCTTTTACAATCCAGTAGAAAGAAATTACCTCAAAGGGTAGCTGAGGCTGACTGCTTATTCAAAGATCAGCCGAATGAGTACTTTATTCAACTTCCTCCCCCCTCACCTCAGTAAGAAAATGAATTCCGAAGTGATTTCAGATGAATAGTAATGTTCTCTGATACAAGCTACCTCTAATCATTTCTTACGAATAACGCACATTTCCACTTACTTCGATCATGAAGATCCCTTTATAATTTTCCCCACGAGGGTATTTGTTCAGGGAGAAGCCCTAATAGCACTCACGTAGCTATTAGGGGACCTGCATTGTAACTTCACAAAATGAACAGGACGTTGCATTTGTATCACATAACTGAAAGAATTGGAACTGATCAATAGTTATTAAATTAACATTTTTTATTTATTGGTGTAAGTTTTAAACATCATGTTGTAGTACACCGCAAAACATAGGAACGAAAATGGCTGCACGACACCTCTTTTTTATTTATTTATTTTTTTAATGATTAATTAAGAGTTAAGAAAAAAATATCAGGAGACAGGTAAGTTACGAGCATGGGATCATAACTAGAGATCATATATCGATATATATTAAAATATATATATCGACATATTTCGTATAAGATATTCAGACAAATGTCAATATTTAGCTTCTGATATACCGGAAGTGCGCACACTTACTTTTTTTAAACCGGAAGTGCGCACACTTAATTGGTGTATTTTCAGAAGTGCACACCTGACTGCATAATTACCGCCAGGTCTTTTACATTTTACACCGCTCTGAGTGTAGTACCACAAAATTGATGTATACAATAAATAGTTCTTCTTCTTCTTATATTTATATTTAGATGCTTATAATGTTGCCGCCAACACAAGCACACAGACAAACGCCTCCCTGGGTTAGACAATTTCCCAGAGAAGAGCTCAATTCAATTAATAAATTTTCTGTTTAAACTCCGGGACGACCAAACGGTCAGAGGAGTTCACAAGACAGGCAGAATACAAGAAACAGCACCGTATTTAGCAGTCACGGCTTGAACCCCGGTCAATCAAAGCACGTGTACTTATGCACCCGCACGCCTGACCTACGCGGCCTCCTGTCAACTTCGCAATGTCCACCCTCAACTCTTCTACCCTTCAGTAGAATTATGTTTTCGTAATTTTTACTTGGTCAAATAATGGGGTGGATTGGCACACCCAGAGCTGGACATCATCATGCTTCTCTTTCTTGGTGATCCTCTTCTACTTTTGACTCTCTCTCTGTCAGGGTAACTGAGATTTTTTTTTTTTTTTGGCTAGTGCAGCATAATCCTCAGACTTCCTTGCACCACATGAATAATAATAATAATACAAAACGGGCAAACTGGGGAGGTAGTTCGGGAAAATTACGAAAAAAGGAAACCTATTCAAAAATATTGATAACTCCTTTGAGCAACACCATATATCTCTTATTATGGTCTGAAAAATGGCAGCTAAAGCGTCTCCAACAGGAAATATTTAACGACGTGTTTCAAAAACACACCATATAACTCATCAAAAAATTTTCTTTCTTTGCCTGTTTTGGTTTTGATCCCTCAGATTTCGTTTTGTCCACGTTTTTTTCCTTCAAAATCCGTTTTATCCCATCTTTTTTCATTGGAAATTCTTGAAATTCTTTTTTGGAAACTAATATCTTTACACTTTGTTCAATGCGCATGAAATACAAATGTTCTATCAATATCGATCATCAGACGATACTAATCAACAAATGAATTTGGAATTCCTACGCGTTCAACGAAGGACGCGTCCTTCGTTGGACGCGTAGCCACCTACGAAGGAAACAAGGTGGCTGCAATCACAATTTCCCCATGCCTCAAAAAGTGGAAAAAACCCAACTTCGAATCCCGTCAATGACGAGAGGAATTTTATGATATATATTTTTTTAAAATTTACTCTTGAAAATATGGAACAGAAATTTTTAAACAATAAAATAGGAAAAATCAGTAATGTAAATGATATGTATAAAAATATGTAATAGTAGCAATAATAGTGGCAAATGATGCAAAAAGAGCAAGCTTATATAGCATCTGCCAAAAAAACAACATGAAATAACTATACATTTCACCCATCCACATCATCCAAGAATTTGTAGTTCTTCCTAAATTATTCAAACCATCCACTGCCACAAAAACATGTGGAAGCCTGTTGCAACAATCAACTACCTGCTGACTGAAGGAAAACTTCCGCACATGTATCCTACAACCATCCTTTCTCAACTTAAATTTATGCCGCTCATGTGTGTAGTCTTAGCAAGCCTTGTTACCTTCCTTCCTTGTTAGATGTTGGCGCATCAGCTTCTATGGCCATAATGCACCACCCAAAGTTTTTGCATTTTACTGTGATCCAAGGCCGAGGCGGGAATCGAACCCGAAACCTTTGGGTTGCCAGGCAGGCACTTTACCTACTTGGCTAGCCCGGTCGGCTAGTCTTAGCAAGTGGAAGCATGCCATTCACATTCAGCTTACTGAATCCATTAAAGGACTTAAACTTCAATCAGATCTCCCCACAGGTACCCAGTCTTGAGACACTGCAATTTGCAGAACTAAAGCCTTTCTAGGTAAGAGCACCCTTTTGTTCCCCGTCACCAATCTGGTTGTCATACTCTGCACCCCTTCCAACAGATCAACATCCTTCCTAAAATGAGGCCTCCACACCTGTTATCAATACTCAAGATGCGGCCTAACCATGGCCTTATACAAAGGGACAATTATTATTATTGCTGCTCTTATATTATTTCTCCCTGATTGGGGGTTCCACCTCGTGACGGGTATTGCTACCAAGTACACAGGGTGGTTGTTGTTATGTCTGGTTTTACTGTTGGTCGAGGAACTCTCTGACAAGTGTTACGATTGCGACTTTCTGGAGTTCCTTGTAGGTGTTCGCTGAGAGATCTATTGCTGCTAGGCTGTTATGTAGGGCCTTTGGCACCATACCTGTGGTTGACACGATGATCGGGATGCTCGTTACTTGTTGCATATGCCACATCTCTTTGATCTCCTGTCATAGCAGTTAAATTGTACATTTCGTTAGCAGTTAAATTGTACGTTTAAATAAATACATATAACGACTTAGATTACAAACGTAATATAATTAATTTTATTTAACATAATTAATTATACATATAACCACTTAGGTTACGTAACATAAATAATTAGTAAAAACAAATAATTAATACATAACTTGATACGAAAGTTATATAAAGGGATGTCGCAGATAACACTCGTTACTGAAACGTAAATATTCCGTAGATAACACTCGTTACTGAAACATAAATATAGCGTTATAACTGTGTTTGGATACAAGTTTAGGATTTAATTTTGTACAGAAATTGAAATTTTATTGAAAGTAAATCTAAATCATGACTCAAACCAGAGCAGCAAAGCAAAGGGCTCAAGCTAATGGGAATGCTGTGGCCCAGGGGAGAACTGAGGGGGGCAGTTGTCCTCTGAATCACAGCCTTGTAAGATGCACTATTTGCTTGATGTTTGCGGAGCAGTCAAGTATGGGACATGATACTGCCATGGGGGATGTCTTTGTGTGTGTGCGATGCAAGGAGTGTAAGGAGATAAGGCGACAACTCAGCGTTGTTATGGGCCTATATGAGAGCTTGAAGGATAGGGTGGATGCCCTCGAAGGATTACAAGTGAGGGGCCCATCAAGCTCTCAGCTGCCCACACCAATGCCAGAGCTTGCACTTGGTCATCGCGGAACACAGCGGCAACCCCCAAGGCAGAATGCGCTGGTCCCAAAGGAACTAGTAGTTGTTGGTGACTCTATTGTCAGGGAAACGGGAAACATGCTTTGTAAAAAGGATAGGTGGAATAGGACCAGGGTATGTCTGCCAGGGGCAAAAGTTGATGACGTTGTAGAGCGGATATCATCTTTTAAGGGCACAAAAGGTGATATAGTTGTACACGTTGGCACTAATGACATTAAGAGTAGGAGACCGGCGGAATTACTTGACAAGTACAGGTCACTGATGAAAAAAAGCCGTGAATTAGGGTTGAAATTGAAAGTGTCTGCAATTCTGCCCAGACACGATAGGAGGGAGTATATGATGAGAGCCCTGTCAATCAATTCGGCCCTGGAAAGATTGTGCAGGGCTCAAGGGGTAGAATTTTTTTCAGCCTGGTCTGTACTTGTTAACAGGAGAGACTGCTTCTACAGGGATGGGATACACTTAAATAGAAAGGGTGCAAGAATGTTTGCTGATGCTATCGAGGCAATGTTAGGTGGGTCGGAAAACTGCTAGATTGGGGGGATACAAGGACTAATAGATTAACAGTAGCCACTGGCAGAGGTGAAAGTGATTCTTGCACTGCTTCTATTGGAATGAGCCGCAGCCTGGAAAATAAGATGCAGGATATTTCAGAGACTGCTGGGAATCATTGGGGTACAAGTAAACACATGGGTTGTGTTAGGGTAGCTAAGAAAAAGAACAGGTGCATGTATACTTGTGTGTACACCAATGCTAGGAGTTTAGTAAATAAATTTGATGAATTTGAGGTATTGCTCAAAACATCAAAGGCAGATATTGTGGGGATTTCAGAGACGTGGTGTCACACAGATATAAGAAATGCAGAACTGGAATTTGGGGAGTACAATGTCTACAGAAAGGATAGACAGGATAGGAAGGGAGGAGGGGTTATGCTATTAGTTAAAAAACACATAAAATCCAAGGAAGTGAAGCCAGTCGACATCGCTGGACAGTGCAGTGTCGAGTCAGTTTGGTGTGACATAAGCATTGGGAGATCAAAATTGAGAGTAGGAGTGTGCTATAGGCCTAATGACTCTGATGAGTATAATAAGAAACTGTTCGGAGAAATAGAGTGGGCCAGTAAATCAGAGAGTCTTATAATGGGGGATTTTAATTTCCCAGATATTGACTGGAATTTGGGGGCTGGTCACTCACACAGTAGCAAGGCTTTTGTGGATTTATTGGATGATTGTTTTCTACATCAGCATGTTCGGGAGGCAACTAGAGGGAGTAATACTCTTGATTTGATTATCAGTAGTGATTCTTCATGCATTAAGAATCTGCAGATAAATGAACCACTTGGTGGCAGTGATCACAGTGTGCTGAAGTGGGAGTTACTCAAAGAGGTAACTACCATTAGGGGTAAAGGGAAGGGGTATTGCTTTCGTAAAGGCGACTACAATGGACTGAGACAGTATTTAAATTCTATACAGTGGGATCAACTGATGATATTGCCAACAGCAAATTCAAAATGGGAAGCATTCAAAGAACTTATTGTGGAAGCTACTAGGCTTTACATACCAACTAAGAAATATTGTTCAAGGTTTAGGCCTAAATGGTTGTCAGATGAACTAATGAGGCATATGGCAGAGAAGAAAAATGCATGGGATACATACAAATTAACACGTGACACGGATGCCTATGATAGATACAAGTTGATCTGTAACCAAGTTACAAAGGAGGTTAGGCAGGCGAAGGCAGATTACGAGAGATCCTTGGCAAGGGATGCGAAGAAAAACAGCAAAGAGTTCTTTACTTATGTAAACTCTAGAAGGAAGGGGATGAATCAGATTGGTCCACTTGAGATCGATGGGTCAACTGTTGATGACCCTGCTCGGGTAGCTAACAAACTAAATGAATATTTTGCATCGACATTCACACATGAGGAGTTATTCAGCGAGGGGAATGCCAGAGGTGTATTCAACTCTAGCAGTAAGCTAGAGAATCTTGTAATAACTGAGAGCAAAGTGGAGGAGAAATTGTTGAAGATAAACACAAGAAAGGCACCTGGGGTGGATGGGATCTATCCAGTTATATTAAAGGAGGCAGCAAAGGAGGTAAGCAAACCCTTAGCCATAATTATGAGAGCTTCCTTGGACTCAGGGGAGGTACCCATTGACTGGAGATGTGCAAATGTGACCCCAATTCACAAAGGGGGATCAAAGGCTGACACAAGTAATTATAGACCTGTGAGTTTAACTTCTGTTCCCGGAAAATTAATGGAGGCACTGGTGAAAGAAGCACTGCAGGATCATCTAGACAAGACTTCAGTTATAGCTAGGACACAGCATGGTTTTGTTAAGGGGAAGTCTTGCCTGACCAATTTGATTGGATACTATGATGCAGTCACAAAAGAACTGGATGCAGGGAATAACTTTGATATTATATACTTGGATCTTAGAAAGGCTTTTGATACTGTTGCACATGGAAGACTGCTGCAAAAATTGGAGCAGTGTGGCATTGGAGGCAAGTTGCTGCTATGGATAAAGGGGTGGTTGAGGGGGAGAAGACAGAGAGTGGTAATCAATGGACACTGCTCATCGTGGACTAATGTTATTAGTGGAGTCCCTCAGGGTTCAGTATTGGGGCCTTTATTGTTTTCTGTATTTATAAATGATATTGATGATGGTATATCAGGCTTAATGTCCAAGTTTGCAGACGATACGAAGGTTGGCAGGGTTGTCAAGGACACTACTGACACTATGCTGCTGCAACAGGATTTGGAAAGGTTGAGCAGATGGGCTTCGAGGTGGCAAATGAAGTTTAACATTGACAAATGTAAAGTACTACATATGGGAAACAGCAACCCCAGAGCAACGTATCAACTCTGTGGTACTACACTGACAGTGGTAGAGAATGAAAGGGACCTGGGGGTGGTGGTGCAGGCAGATATGAAGTTCTCTGAGCAGTGCAGACGAGCTGCAAGAGTAGCTCATGGTGTATTGTCAATGATATATAGGAATTTTTCTAGCAGGGATAAGGAGGTGATTATTCCCTTGTATAAGGCAATGGTCAGGCCACACCTAGAGTACTGTATACAGGCCTGGAGGCCTCATTTCAGGAAGGATGTAGAGCTGCTGGAACGAGTACAGAGAAGGGCAACTAGATTGGTGAATGGGACAAAGGGGTTCTCTTACGAAGAAAGGCTTAAGTTTTGCAAATTACAGTGTCTGGAAACTAGGCACCAGCGGGGTGATCTGATAGAGGTGTACAAAGCCTTGAATGGTTTGAGCATGCTCAATGCTGATGGGATTCTTCCTCTAGCTCAGAAAAATCACCTGAGAGGGCATAAATTCAAATTGAGGAAAGACAGATGTAGGATAGATGTGCGGAAATTTGCCTTTAGCCAGCGGGTGGTTGGTGGGTGGAACAGACTTCCATCCCTTGTCGTGGAAGTTGATAGCCTAAATAAGTTTAAGGCTCAGCTGGACAGGTATTTCGAACGAACAGAGGGGTGAAGTGGAAGTGGTTATTTTTATTTATTTATGTTACTTTTTTTTTTTTTTTTTTGGCTGATGCTGCATAAGCTTGCTTTCTTGCATCAAATGCCTCTACTAATGCTAATGCTAAATGCTAATGCTAATAGGTTCGTGTACTTCCTGATTTTTTCCTCATGGGTTTTCTGCAGATTGCAAGTGTTGGGTACCGCTATGTCAATCAGATAGGTAGCCTTTTCCTTCTTGTCCACAAGGGTTATGTCCGGTTTGTTGTGCGGGATTGTCGTATCCGTTATTATGGCGTGGTCCCAGTACAGCTTGTGGGTTGGGATCTCTAGTACTGCCTGGGGTTCGTACTTGCAGTACGGTACACTTTTTTCGATCAACTGGTATTTCCTTGCTAATTTCTGATGTATTATCCTGGCGACCTGGTCGTGTCGATGAGTGTACTCGGTCTGGGTCACCTTGCATCATGCGGTGATGTGTTGGATCGTTTCTGAGGCCAGGTGGCATCGTCGAAATGTGTCATCTAACACTCCGGGCTCCTTGGCGATGTATTTTCTATAGTTCCTGGTGTTGATTATTATTATTAGCCATATGGTGCAAGGGAAAAAAATTGAGTACCTGAGAGAGAGAGAGAGAGAGAGAGAGAGAGAGAGAGAGAGAGAGAGAGAGATAGGAGTAGGAGGGAATCACCAAAAATGAGAAGAATGATGATATCCAGCTAAGGACCCTGAGTGTGCCAAGCCCATACTCACCAGATATGAGCCCATTATTTCCTTATACCTGCTAGCAACATTTCTCTATGTCATTGAGAAAATCCGATGAGCTGTCCTGGTTGCATGTCTACACTGGTCAGAGAATTTCACGTCTGACTGCATAATTACCCCCAGGTAATTATGCAGTCAGCTGCTATTTCTGAGACCACTGACCTATTTCTAGATCTTGTTTCAGTAGCTCACACTGATTTTTGTCGTTAAACACCCTGCTAAGCTATGTATCATCTGCAAACTTTGACATTAAGTCTGATATACCTCCATCAATATACATTGAAAACAGCAATAGGCCAATACTGAACCCTGAGGGATTCCACTGATAACATTAGTCCACGAGAGGAGTGCCCATTGATAACCACTCTGACTTCTTCTACTTAACCATCCTTTATCCATGGCAATAACTTTCCCTTAATGCCACATTGCTCCAGTTTATACAGCAGACTTTTATGCACAAAAGTGTTAGAAGCCTTCCTGTAATTGATAGATAGTAACTCAAACAATACCATACACATGCTGTTTGCAATGGTAGTCATTTGTTGGTGGAATGTCCAGCCACAGATGAAATAGATAGAATGGACTTTAATGAAGGGAGGAAAAAATTGGTTTTCGAGAAATGTGCTGCTGCTCGTCTTTGTTTACAATTTTTTATAAAGTTACTTAAAAGAATACAATAGCTTCAGGGTTTTTAATGGCCACAACGTGCAAACAGGAGTGGCCCATCCATATAGGATATCTAGTTGGCTACCTACGGTGTTAAGTTCAAGAAGTACAATTCAGAGTGAGGCATTCTTCTAACGGCCCAATATTGAGGGGGAAAAATCAAGTTTAAAGTTTAAATAAAATAAAATGTCATTATTTTAATTCCCATGCGATTAAGAAGTGAATATGATTTGTAATTGTTCTCTATACATTTCTGAGAATTTATCAGCATTTCAAATTTTTATTTGCTCACCGAAAAATAATATTTCAGCAAAATCCTTTTTTTTTTTTTTTTTTTTAATTTTCAGTGCTTACCCTTCAATTTTCATAAAAATTATTTATAAGGGTCACCTAGAACGTTAATTCAACTACCCATGTGTATTGGGTCTGTAAATTGCATGTGTTATCTAGTTGATTTGTCTGCCTTGCTGCACGAAAAACCCGTTTCTGGAAAAACAAACCGTGCCATCTATACCTGAGACCTAATTATTCATTCAAGCAATGAAAAAAGCGCATAAAAGTTCCTAGCGTTATCGACGGGATTCGAATCCAGCCCTTTTCCACCCGGTGTCTGGAGGATGCTGACGATATCACTGTGCTATCCGCGCAGATTCAATTTTGATAAGCAAAAACTCGGGCATAATAAGTCAGTCACTCAGAAAAATGTTTCTCATTTCACACAAATCCAAAGTAATACTAATATACTGGTGTGCAAAACTTAAAGATCAACACTATTTCTGAAGGTTACAACCAAAATCTTTACTTAAGGTACTCCTTACTAATGAGAATAAATTCAGTCTCAGCAGTGATTCTGGACGTCAGCTAATCTGGCGAGAGCTGGGCACATGGTATCAGCCCGAAACATCACTGAAAGGGATCGATATGGCCGTCGAGGTGTTCTTGTCTGGGGAGGCGTTGTGTACGTTCATCTTGGATGGACATACACCGTTCCAGATACTGGAAGGCGGTACTGTAACCAGTGCAGAGTAGCGTGCATCGTGCACGCTACTGTACTGAGGTAATTCTTCCACATGTGCGTCTGTTCCAAGGTGCCACTGGCCCCGAGTTAGCGTTTATGGATGATAACGCCACACCCCATCGCACTGCAGCTGTTGATATGCTTTTGGAAAGTGAGGACATTGTTCGTATGGATTGGCCTGCCCTCTCGGCAAATCTAAATCCCATCGAACACATATGGGACGCTTTGGGGAGATGCCTAGCAGCACGTCCACACACACCAGAAAATGTTCACCAGCTGAAGATGGCGCGGACAGAGGAATGGACGATATTACCGCAAGAATTTATCAACAACATTGTTCTAAGTATGGACAGGTGGTGAAAAGCCTGCATTGACATTAGGGTTGGCCATATCTCCTACTAAGGACCACCTCTTCCCTTTGTTCCATCTTTGGCAGTGATGCATCTGTATCATGGCATCCAGTGCTATGTTGCCATTTTTGAATAAAGTCCATCTGTGCCGTTTTGTTCCCGTTATTCTTTCCTTCATCATTTCTGTACCTCACGAGGTTTCTTTGGTATGCTTTTCCCATATCCAGGCGACTCCTATTAGTATTAGTAATGGCCGGTGCAAGAAAGCCTATGGCTTATGCTGCACCAGCTAAAAAAAAAAAAAAAAACGGAATAAAACAATGATAAAAAAATAATAATAAATAAATGAATAATAATAATTAATAAAAGAAAAGGAAATTAAACCTATCATCCTATGTGCTTCCCTCACCCGAAGGTACTATCGAGATGACCTTTGAATTTCCCCCAAACTGTCAGCCTCTACCACCCATGTAGGCAACCTGTTCCAGTAATTAACAACTTCCTGCCTAAAATAAAACTTCCTGCAGTCCAATCTAAACATTCCCCCCCCCCGTAACTTGAATTTATGTCCCCGAGTTCTAGAATCATTTATAATCTTGAAAATTTTGTCCTCATTCATTTTACTGATGCCTCTCAGGGCCTTAAACACCTCAATCAAATCTCCTCTAAGGTGTCTAGTTTCCAAACTCTGCAACCCACATATTCGAAATCTTTCTTCATAAGGACGCCCTTTTTCCAATCTCACCAGGCGAGTTAACCGTCTTTGCACCCTTTCAAGAAGTTCGATGTCTTTCTTTAGGTGCGGTCTCCATACTTGAACACAGTATTCGAAGCGTGGTCTAACAAAAGCCTTATATAATGGGATTATCACGTCCCTATCTCTACTTGCAAAAGTTCGATAGATCATCGATAGGACACCATGGGCCTTCCTTGCAACCTATTTACAATGCTCAGAGAATTTCATGCCTGGCCGTATCGTAACACCCAAGTCCCTTTCCTCCAGTACTGGGTTTAGTTGAACTCCACTAAGTTATTTTGGGATTACTGTTTCCCAGGTGTAAAACCTTACACTTTGTTGGATTAAAGCATAGCTGCCATTTTCTGACCATTCCTGAAGTCTATCTAGGTCTCTCTGAAGAAGCTCAGCTTGACAGTGATCATTAACTACTCTACCAATTTTAACATCATCTGCAAATTTAGACATCACGCCCTCTATTCCTTCATCGATGTCGTTTATGAAAATTAAAAACAACAGTGGTCCTAATACTGATCCTTGGGGAACCCCACTTCTTACATCAACCCAATCTGAGGAATAGCCTTTTATCACAACCCTCTGCCCTGAAACCATCTTGCTGTCCATCTAAGGATTTTCCCAGTGATTCCAACCCGTTCCAGCTTATAAAGCAACCGCTGATGTGGGACTGAGTCAAAACCTTTGCTGAAATCTAAATAGACAATGTCGAAATTATTCCCTAAATCCATCCAGCTCGTGAGTGACTCTTTCAAAATAGCGAGGCCGACCGGGCTAGCCAGGTAGGTAAAGTGCCTGCCTGGCAACCCAAAGGTCGCGGGTTCGATTCCCGCCTAGGGCTTGGATCACAGTAAAATGCAAAAAGCTTTGGGACGTGCAATATGGCCAAAGAAGCTGATGCGCCAACAACTAACAAAAAAAAAAAAAAAAAAAAATAGCGAACCAGGTTTGTTAAACATGATTTTTCCCTTTACAAAACCATGCTGAGTATCCTTGAGAATTTCAATTCGATCTAAATGATCCTGAATTCAACTCTTGATCATTGCCTCCATGATTTTCCCTACCACTGAAGACTAACAGGTCGATAATTTCCCACTTCACTCTTAGAGCCACCCTTATGTATGAGAAACTACAGGTGTAAACTTGACTGGTCCTTAAATTTTGCACACCAGTGTAGAATAAACACACAAGGCTACGGACTGGGAATTCAATATTAAAATATCAGTTTTAATAAAAATAAAATATTATTATTATTATTAGCCATATAGTGCAAGGAAGCCTGAGGCTTATGCTGCACTGGCCAAAAAAAAAAAAAATCCCAAGTTATCCTGAGAGACAGAAGCGGAAAGGAATCACCAAGAAAGAGAAGAATGATGATAACCAGCTCAGGACTCTGGGTGTACCAAGCCCGTACTCACCAGATGTGAGTCCTTTGGTTATCACCATATATTTATCCGTAGTAGAAGAAACTACAGAAGTAGTGTAAATGCTATCGATTTAATTGAATTTCATATTGTGACTACCTTCACAACGAGTTACCATGCATTTCACTATCTCGAATAACTAACGCTTCAACAATAGAGAAGACTATTGTTATTTATTCTCGGGGGTTACCACCAACCAGCCGATAGGCCAACAAGCCTTGAAACGGTGCTGTCTGGGTGGTGGTAT
The DNA here is from genome assembly GCF_048544385.1 of Mastigoproctus giganteus. Lineage (NCBI taxonomy): Eukaryota > Metazoa > Arthropoda > Arachnida > Uropygi > Thelyphonidae > Mastigoproctus > Mastigoproctus giganteus. The sequence goes on from NC_143588.1 coordinate 111,342,498, forward strand.
CACCTGAGAATAAGTAACAATAATCTTCTCCATTGGTGAAGCGTTACTTATTCGAGGTAGTGCAATAAATGGTAACTCGTTGTGAAGGTAGTCACAATATGAGATACTATTAGATCGATGCCACTTACACCACTTTTGTAGTTTCTTCTACTACGGATAAATATACGGTGATATATCCTGATATTTTTATAATAAGTCCAAAGTGTACATGTGCCCGTGGGAAAAGAAGTCGATTCCATAGTTCGCTTAATGTAAAAGGCATCCATGTTTTCTTCAGCTTAAAGTAGAATAAGATGACAGCCCCGAGACAGTTGCAGGAAATGTCAAGTTAGCTCCCCAAATCCTAGTAAAATGAGGAGCCACATGTAATACTACGAATATAATCTCGTTCCTATTCCTTCTTTTAAAATGTGGATTTTGAATGAACGTAACCGAAACATTAAAATGGGCATGTCATTATGAGTTTAAATAACCGATCTCCCCTTATAGGAAGGTGTGTGTGTATGTGTATGGGTGCAATAAACCACCAAAGAAACTAAGGCTATGTAGTATCAGCATACTGTCTGTAATTTGGAGTATTCTTCGGTCAGTGTGGTTTTCTGCCAAAAAAAAACGGGATTTTCCGGGATAAAAACCCATGCCCAACCCGAGAAGTCAGCCAAGTTGTAGAAAAAAGCTTATTAAAATCCCTTGCATCATTCATGGGATTTGAACCTAGGTCTTTTCCATCAGTATGAGGAGGACTATGATTATACTAACTGTCCTACCCACAAGGGCAATCACTGTTCAAGTCTTAAGAGTCCCTTCATTGGACACACTGGTAAAGCATAGGAATGAACAGAATTTGAAGTCGAAAATGTCGGATAAAACGGGTTGTTATGAAGAGTTAAAACCCGGGACAAAAGATACTCTAAGAAAGATCCAAAATAGACAAAAGAAAAGCTGATTTGATTTTTTTTTCTTTTTCTTTTTTGATTAGTTATACGTTTACAAAACGTCTCCTCATACATTTACCGATAGACACCTTTCGCTGCAATGTTTCGGACAATATGTTCACATATGCAAGTGTTTATGAAGCAAATGGCCTGTATCGAATTGTTACCCACCCTTCCATTTTCAAATCATTAGCAAACTTTAACAGCTTACCTTTCCATCTTCAAATCATTAGCAAACTTTAACAGCTTACCTTTCCATCTTCAAATCATTAGCAAACTTTGACACCTTACCTTGCATATTCTTGATGAATTTGAGGTACTGCTCGGAACATCAAATGCAGATATTGTTGGGATATCAGAGACGTGGTGTCACACAGATATAAGGAATGCAGAACTGGAATTTGGGGAGTGCAATGTGTACATGAAAAAAAATAATAATAAAATTACTGTATTAGGGTTACCCGTAAATGATTACATTAACCCGTATTCGTGTCTGTAAATTGCGTTTGTTCTCTGGTAGATTTTCCTGTTTTGCTGGACGAAAAACCTCAGTTTCTGAGGGAAAAAGCCTTGCTATTTACGCCTGAGACTGACTAACTCAGCCACGGAGTGAAAAAAGCCCACTAAAGTTCCTCGCGTCATCGACGGGATTCGAACCCGGGCCTTTTCCACCCGGTGTAGGGAGGACGGTGACGATACCACTGTGCTACCCACGCAGACAGTGTACATGAAGGATAGACAAGATAGGAAGGGAGGAGGGGTTATGCTATTAGTTAAGAAACACATAAAATCCAAGGAAGTGAAGCCAGTCGACATCGCTGGACAGTGCAGTATAGAGTCAGTTTGGTGTGACATAAGCATTGGGAGATCAAAATGAGAGTAGGAGTGTGTTATAGACCTAATGACTCTGATGAGTATAATAAGAAACTGTACAGGGAAATAGAGTGGGCCAGTCTTATAGAGAGTCTTATATTGGGAGATTTTAATTTCCCAGATATTGACTGCAATTTGTGGTTGGTCATTTACACACAGGCAAGGCTTTTGTGGATTTATTGGATGATTGTTTTCTACATCAGCACGTTCGGGGGCCAATTAGGGGGAGTAATACTCTTGATCTGATTATCAGTAGTAATTCTTCATGCATTAAGAATCGGCAGATAAAAGAACCACTAGGTGGCAGTGATCACAGTGTGCTGAAGGGGGATTTACCCAAAGAGGTAACTACCATCAGGGGTAAAGGGAAGGGTTTTGCTTTCGTAATGGTGACTACGGTGGTCTGAGACAGTTTTTAAATTCTATACAGTGGGACCAACTGATGATATTACCAACAGCAAATTCAAAATGGGAAGCATTCAAAAAACGTATCTTGGAAGCTACTAGGTTTTACATACCAACTAAGAAATATTGTTCAAAGTTTAGGCCTAAATGGATGTCAGATGAACTAATGAGACATATGGCAGAGAATAAAAATGCATGGGATACATATAAATTAATGGGTGACATGGACGCCTATGATAGATATAAGCTGGTCTGTAACCAAGTCACAAAGGAGATTAGGGAGGCAAAGGCAGATTATGAGAAATCCTTGGCAAAGGATGGAAAGAAAAACAACAAAGAGTTCTTTACCTATGTAAACTCTAGAAGGAAAGGGATGAATCAGATTAGTCCACTGGATATTGAAGGTTCAACTGTTGATAATCCTGCTCAGGTGGCTAACAAACTAAATGAGTATTTTGCATCTACATTCACCCATGAGGAGTTATTCAGGGAGGAGAATGCCCGAGGTGAGTTAAACTCTGGCAGTGAGCTGGATGATTTTGTAATAACTGAGACGAAAGTGGAGGAGAAATTGTTGAAGGTAAACATAAAAAAGGCACCCGGGGTTGACGGAATCTATGCAGTTATATGAAAGGTGGCTGCAAAGGAAGTAAGCAAACCCTTAGCCATAATTATGAGAGCTTCTTTGGACTAAGGGGAGGTACCCATGGACTGGAGAAGCAAATGTGCAAATGTGACTACAATTCACAAAGAGGAACAAAGGGCAACAAAAGTAATTATAGACATGTTAGTTTAACTTCTGTTCCAGGAAAATTAATGGAGGCACTGGTTAAAAAAACACTGCAGGGTCAATTAGACAAGACTTCAGTTATAGCTCGGACACAGCATGGTTTTGTTATGGGAAAGTCTTGCCTGACCAATTTGATTGGATACTATGATTTGGTTACAAAGGAATTGGATGCAGGGAATAACTTTGATATCATAAATTTGGATCTTAGAAAGGCTTTTGATACTGTTGCAAATGGAAGACTGCTGCACAAATTGGAGCAGTGTGGTGTTGGAGGCAAATTGCTGCTATGGATAAAGGGATGGTTGAATGTGAGAAGACAGAGTGTGGCAATCAATGGACAATGTTTATCGTGGACTAATTTTATTATTGGAGTCCCTCAGGGTTCAGTGTTGGGTCCATTGTTGTTTTCTGTATTTATAAATGATATTGATGATGGTATTTCAAGCTTAATGTCCAAGTTTGCAGACGATACGAAGGCTGGCAGGGTTGTTAAGGACACAAATGACAGTACACTGCTGCAACAGGATCTAGAAATGTTGAGCAGATGGGCTGACAGGTGGCAAATGAAGTTTAACATTGACAAATGTAAATTTCTACATATGGGAAGCAGCGACCCCAGAGTGACGTATCAACTGTGTTGTACTACACGGAGAGTGGTAGAGAACGAAAAAGACCTGGGGGTAATTGTGCAGGCAGATATGAGCAGTGCAGACAGTCTGCAAGAGTACCTCATGGTGTCTGGTCAATGATATACAGGAATTTTTCCAGGTGATAAGGTGAGTATCCACTTATATAAGGCAATGATTAGGCCACACCTTGAGTAGTGTATACAGGTCTGGAGGCCTCATTTTAAAGATGTAGAGCTGTTGGAATAAGTACAGAGAAGGGCAACAAGATTAGTGAATGGAACAAAGGGTTGCTCTTATGAAGAAAGGCATAAATTTTGCAAATTACAGTGTCTGGAGACTAGGTAGGCACCTGCGAAGTGATCTGATTGAGGTGTATAAAGCCTTGAATGGCTTGAGCATGCTCAATGCTGATGGAATTCTTCCTCTTGCTCAGAATAATCATTTGAGAGGGCATAAATTCAAATTGAGGAAAGACAGATGTAGGATAGATGTGCGGAAGTTTTCCTTTAGGCATTGAGTGGTTGGTTGGTGGAATCGACTTCCATCCTTTGTTGTGGAAGTTGATAGCCTAAGTAAATTTAAGGCTGAGCTGGACAGATACTTGGAACGAACGGAGGGGTGGAATGGGGCGTTTTTTTTTTGTTTTTTTTTGGCTGATGCTGCATAAGCTTGCTTTCTTGAATCATATGCCTCTACTAATGCTAATATATGACCAGATTATACAAAAGCGTTCAATTAGCAGCAAAAATCTTAACAGCTTGCCTTTAATTCTATAGTGGTTAACAATTCGAGATTGGCGAATTGCTTCGAACACTTGGATCGGTTGCATATACGGTCCGAAAAACGGCAGTTAAAGTTTAATGGTTCTAAACATTATTCTTTGGGACTATAATGCTAGGGTGAGAGATAGAATTCGTTCAGGATGATGAAGACTCTTAGGTTTCAATCTGACACGAAATTTTCCATGCAGTATGAACGGGAAGGTAGTTTCCTATGATTTATAGGCTATTTGTTAGTAGGGAGAAGAATGTCCTTGTCTGTCTATAGAAGGCGATTGATGGGTCGACCATATGTGGACCATTTCGTTCAAGTAAGGAGACGATACTTACAAAAAAACAGAACTTCTGGAGGGTTCAGAGAAAGGCGGCCACATCTTTTAAGCCATGAAGAATGGCTTAAAAGGCGTGGACTGCAAAGTTTGGCTAGGCATCTAAATCATATTAAGATGTACAAGGCACCAAAGGGATTGGATGCAATGAAGATTTGTTCTCCTTCGTAGGCGAGACACAAATCAGAGAACATACAGATTGGATCTTATGACGTTCACCAAAGATATCGAGTCATTGAACACTGGATTAAGTTGCCTCTCAACGTGGTGGAAGGCAGAGTCTGGATAGGTATTGAACTCAGCAGAATTTGATAATTGTCTTGTCAAAATGGGAACATGCTTTATAAATTTTCAACCTTTATTTCTGTATTATATTGATTTTTTTCGCTCATGCAGAAATAGTTCACTTAGGGGGTTAGAGCATAGAGATGAAAACAGTTCATATAGACGTCTGAATATGCTTCCTTTCTGAGTTTTATTTCTTCCTTAGAGTGAAGGTACGGATGCCTGCTAAGTTAAATATTTTTTATCAAAAATAAAATATTCCCAGGGTATTTCCAATTTAGAAGAGAATACAGCAGAGCCAGTGGAAGCAGTAACTAACTACATTTAATAAGTTTTAATATGACAAATAGCTTTCAGAGTACCGAACTCCTTCGGCAAGTATATGCAGAAATGGAAACGAAATAAATCGTCAGAAATGGAATAAATCGTGCTAAATATGCTGTACGTGATCAGATGAATGGGAGAGCGCATACATGAGTGCGAGTGCTCAGTCATTCACTAGGTCAGATCAGGCAATGGTGTGTGTGGCCCGCATGTGATTGCTGCCAGCGATTGTCGTGTTTCAACACTACTGGCTCCAAAATTGGGTGGTCTTGTACCACTACTGCGATTTAACTTTGTGACAGCTGGATATATTTAGGGACTCTAACCACAGGCAGTGATAGTAGCGTCGAGGTTGATTGATAACCTATTGCACCTGGAGTTGAGGTCATGATGAGTTGACCAAAAATGTTCTGCAATTGCAGTGTTGTCAGCAAGGCAAATGGGTCTGTCATGTTCCGCAAGGCGTTCTTGAAGACGTCTGGAGCTTTTCCCCTACATGGTAGCTGGCAAGTAATACGGTATATAATATTGCTGTTTAAAAGGGGGATGATAGGCATTTTTAATTTTGAGTCTAGAGATTGTAGACTCCTGCCAGGAAGTTGTATGCATTTCATGTGGTACTTATGCAGGATCTTAGAAATCTGGTCTGGGATGCCCAGGTAATATGGAATATAAGCAGTAGGTACACTGTCACTGTTGTGAGGGGACAAGGGCCTCGGATGAGTTGCAAGTTCTTGTGCTTGTAGTAAGCACCTGTCTTAACACACGGGCATGGTATCCACAATTCATGAGGTCAACTTTTACTCTAGAAACCTTGGTGCACCTGGCTTCCGAGTTGGAATGGCTCCAAGCTCGAGAGTAGAATACGTGCCGTGCTGTTTAATGACAACGGCTGACCTGTAGTTCGTGAATTGCCCGCAGCACATTGGTTTTAAGTATACTGAGGCTTCCAGATGAGAGCCCACTTGCCTCACCAAAGCAGCTAGGAAAGGAAGTGTTCCGTTCACTTCCAATTCCAGTGAACCGTATGAAGGGCAATAGGGAGTTGAAGTACTCTTAACAGCCGCACATCTGAACCTCGGAGGATGACAGTGAAAATATCAACTACACCACATTGTGATAGGTACTGGCGGGTTCAGGAAGATGCATTCCTCTAAATCCTCCATTGCAATGTTGGCAATGACAGCTGACAGGGGTGTCCATTGCCATACCGTGTGTTTGTAGAGAGAATCGCCAAATGTGATTACATTGCCTGACAAACACAGGTTAAGAGCTGCACAGATATCTTCTGTAGATAGCGATGTTCTATGCAATAGGCTGGGGTCATTCTCTACAAGCTGTCAGGCACATACGACGGCCTGTTGGACTGGAATGGAGGTAAATAGGGAGACATCTAAGGATGCTACGATCTTGTCATCAAGAACCATAAGGTGTTTGATGAGACGAAGGAACTCATTGCCATTGGAGACAGTATTTCCCACTAGGGGCATTAGGAGACAGGCAATGTGTTTTGATAGTGCATACGTTGGCAAGTTGCAACTGGAGACAATGGGCCAGAGGGAAGCCTGGCTTATGCACCTTTGACAGGCCATAAAATTGCGGGAGCTGGCAGCTCATGGCATGCAACTGCCAATCTTGAGATCTTCCCCGATTTGAACCACTGGTAAGTCAACTTGTTAACCTTTGACTCTAGTCGCCCAAGACCTTGATGGGTGGGTCGTGTACAGGTTCATAGACATTATGATCGAGCAGGAGGGTGAGAGCTTTCTTCAAATACTCCGAACAAGCCAATACAACCGTGCAGTGTCCCTTGCCCGCAGGAAGGCCGACGATGGTAGTCTTTCTCGATGGAGTTAAGAGCAGCGTGCTGTCAGCAGCTGAGGTTTTCGGGTTAGCAGGCTGTGCACAAAGAATAGAAGCTGTCCTGATGCGGATGTCATTAGCAGTCTCTTCAGGGAGGTGGGCTAAGGATGCCTCCACTCCCATTGCAATTTGTGATTGGCAGTCTCGATGGTAGAATGCTGAACTTCATACCAGAGGCGAAAAGATCAGTCTGATCAAGTCAATTGTTTGCTGCTAAGATTCAGGACAAAATTAGCGGTGTCAGTAGGATGGGTGTGTACTCTAATTAGGTTGACATGTTGCTGGCGAGAGCGCAAGCGTTGGACACATGGTTGGCCTAGAGCAAAGAGTGTGAATCAGCCTTGAGAATGCTGATTGGGAGATAATAGCTGATGGCCAGTATTTCCAATTGTCTGACCACTGTCCACGATGCTTTCTCCAAAAAACTTGCACATTATAGACCAATGAGGTGTTACATAAAATAGGTATTTTTAACATTAGGTCAGCACACCACAATAACCAGAAGTCATCTGGCTATAATTAACGTTAGCAGAACCCTGGTTCTGCTGACGTTAATCATGAGCATGCAGCCCATATAGTTGGTCTTGCTGTGGAAATTCAGTGGCTAGGATATTTATACTGAAATTCTCAAGCAGTGAAGCTAAAATTTAAGAGCCCCATCATGCTGAAAACATATTTGATGTGTTTCCGGCAATGCAGATAGCACCTCCTCCAAAAATCACTGTAAAATGTTGGACTGCAGCATAGTTGGAAGGAAAAATGGAATGTCTAAAGTATTCCTTGAGCAGCATGATGCACAGGCAAACTGTTGTCCGAAGATAATAAAGCACTCAAACCATATTTCCTGGTAAATGTCCATAACGGGGTCAGTTTCCTGGAATTTTCTTACTTCTTCAGTGATTGCAAAGCCAGTAATAGCATTATTGTTATTAAATTTTTTTTAGAATTGTTTTAGTAAATCAAACGTATATCTAAATTTAAGAGTTTTAAGGTTAATACAGTAAATGACAATGCATAACCACTTACCAGCTGCCTTTGCAATATCATCATCACAAGAGATTGATTCGCTCACAAGAACTTGATTTGTTTGTGGATGAAATGTATACAGGGCATCACGAAAGTCCGAACTCAGTTAAAAATAAAATAAAACTTAATCATATTAATTACCGAAATGCTCAAAATGAGCTTCTCGTTCATTCACACATCTGTCCACTTTTGTAGATTGGCAATTGTTTGATGCAATACATTGTCTGCACCTGTACTTTTCTAGAAGATCCCCAGGGCTCACATCTGGTGAGTATGGGCTTGGCTCAAGCAGGGTCCTTAGCTGGATATCATCGTTCTTCTCTTTCTTGATTTCCTTTTACCCCTCTCCCCCCTGGTACAGAATAAGCCTCAGGCTTCCTTGTACCATATGGCTAATAACACAGGCTTCCAAAACTTGAGCATATGCAGTAATTTTCACTGGTAACATTTCCCTCAAAAAATGTAAGGCCCCATCAACTCACGACCCAACCTTAGGATTAGTTTTCGAGTAGCCTTTGGATATCCATTCGGTGTTGGTATCATTCCAATATTGCCATTTATGCCGATTAACAGAACCATTCAAGTAAAAGGCCTCATCACCGAACTTGCGACAGCAAAGTGGGGTGCACACTGCTGTGCAATAACCACTCACAGAAATTCACCCATCTGTCAGTGTCATCTCCAGATAATTCCTGAAGCAATTACACTTTCTAAGGGTGGAATTTGTTTTATTTAAAATTTCTTGCAGCAGATATTTGGCTAATACGAAGTTCCCGGCCATGTTTCCTCAAAAATTTTGGGGACTCCTGTTAATAGTTGAGTAATAGCAGAGGTTTCATCACTTGTGGATATCTGAGGACAACTGCATGGTCAAAAACACTAACGGTCATCTTTAGACAGTCAAGTAGTTTTCAAACTAATCAATGACGGTGTTTTTATCGTGATGCCTTTGGTGAATTATCTTGCACACTTCCCTCAGGCTCCTGCCCCTTATGTGTAAGTGCACCAGTTCTATGAATTGGTGCATTATAGCCAAAGCAGCTTATGTGCCATTAAACCACCACAATAGCACCAGTTCTACCTTTTGTGGTGCATAGTCACTCATTTTTTAATATCTACAAAATAAAATTAAAATGTGTTTATTGATATCAATAACATAATGTACCCTATGGGTACAGACTTTTGTCACACCCTACACATACTGTGATTTACTTATTACCAGGTGGTTTGGTGGAAAAGTGTAAGGGATTCTCAAACTCAGGGTTCATTACTGCAGGTATTTGCTTAATCAAACCCTCTGCTGTGCCATCAGACAGCTAACACCCCCCTTACTACATATAAAAATACCAATGTAAACTACTGTCTGATGACTGCTAGTTTCTGTCTCACTAATCTAATATTAAAAGTAGCAAGAGCCTATATTTTTAATTACAACCACTATTATGAAAGCATCGATAGTATACAATTCTTTAATTTATTAAAGTAAGTTGTTTAATTATAAAGTATTATAAAATATGGAGTGAATAGTATGTTGGGAAGTATGTGCATTGCAATGGTGAAACTACCATGTTTAATTTCGTATAGCTGCCGAGGATTACATGAGTAGCCCAGAATTTATAGTTTTGCCAGTGGTGCAGTGAAGTAGAAACAACTACTTTATATTATTAGTTAATCAATTAATAATTAACTGGTAACATGACAATCAGTTATTTGCTTTTATTAATCACAGAAAAATTTAATCAATTTAATAAATAAAAATCTAATGTGCACAAAATGTAATGCACATCATACATTAACCAACTTATTAGATACGGTATATTATATATGGAGACATACCCAACTTAACATAACATGGCCTTCCCCATATAAAATTATTCAGACTCCCTCCAATCACAGATGGCAGAACAGAAGCAACTAGATTACACATAATTGATTCAGCTACCTACTAAAGCATTACCAACAGGTTTAGTTTGGTCATTTGTCTGCAAAAAACATTTTAAATCTGTATGCCCAAAACATAAGCAATACTGGACCTTGTCACAACCTCAAAAACATAACAAATACTGCATGATGGAAGAGATAGGGAGATGCAAGAGCTTTTAAATGAAGGTCAAATGCAGCATTTGCTAATTTAAACTTTCATTAAGCAAAGTGGTGCATTACTCCAAGTGTCACAGGATCCACTTGAAGAATGTCATCGTCCACCTAGTACTGTACTGCATAGTGCCATAGACAGGTATTCTTCTGTGCAGGATGGACACATCTCGACGATCAGTTATGTTGGTTACAGCTGAGTGGTCACCCCTAGCATGCTACGTCCTCATGGGTAGCACAGTTGGTAGGATTGCTGTTCTTCCCACACTGGGTGGAAAGGACCCAAGTTTGAATCCTCTTGATGATGGGAGGAATTTTTATAGATCTTTTTCACAATGTAGATGAGTTAGTCGGTCTCGGGCAAGGTATGCATAGTTTTTCTGAGTTTTTCGAAAATATACACAGAGCAACACGGCCTTGTCCTAAAACCCAATAACAACTAGCATGCTACACATAGTGCTTTTAGACCCTGCATGAATGATACACTTAAGGTTACTAAACTGCCATATCAGTGTGATAATGCAAGCAGATTTGCCAAAAAAAAAATGGCAGGACTTGACCAAAATCTGACATATTAGTGGAACCCGAATATCAGTTCCACCAGCATCTTAGGCTATAAGTTGCAGCCTTAGCTATCATCCCTCAAAAGTATGTCTGCAACAAACCTCAGTGACTGAAACTTAAACACAAAATATTCATTCACACAAATATGTCTTGGAAATTCATTCTCTGAGAATATCCAGGTATCCAGTGGTACATCAGCACTGCAGATGCCTGAACTTAATGTTTATACATCTGCAATGCCAGGAAATATAATCAAAACTTAAACAGTTTAGGTTATTTCCTCAGCTTTCTCATCAAGGGTTATTCACTAACAACTTTGCTGCAACTCATGTACATTTTTGGTTTCATGTTTAGCCATTGCAATCAAAAATATGATACTCATCATCAGAAATTATTTTATACATCATTTAAAGCTTATCAAAAGAGCTATAATCTAGTCAACTGGAATTTAATCACAGTTTTAGCTTAAAGGCTTCAGTTGAATCAGGATTACTTCTGAGAAAAAAAAATAGCAGTAGGCAGAAAACTTCAAGAAAATTTCTTATTCTAACAGCAACAAATTACCTCGAAATAGCTAAAAAGAAAATAAAATGCTAAGGGACAAACACATGAACGGATTAATTAATATAGATAATAAAAAAATAAATTCACCGTCGAAGATATGTGGTTGCATCGTGTGGTATATTTTAACAAGACATACAAAACGTACCTGAATCTAATGGTTTTCTTGCCACCATTCAGCATCCACTTATTGGAATATAGTTTTTGAAATAAAACATAAGAGAAAAAGCAAATAAAATTTGTGTGTAAATATCAACTAGTGTGTGTTTTCATATGCATTTTGTAACATACTTTTATTAAAGAAATAAAAGAAAAAGCACCATTCAAGACAGTACAGTTTGGATGGTGTTTTCTTTCTCTTCTCATTTTTAAGTCCACATATTTTTATATCTTCAGCTGAGTCATTATTATTTTTCCAAAGGTGAAATATTTAGGCAATTTGAGAGAGAGACAGTCACTGCTTGGTAGAAAATGCATTGTTAGATAATAAAAATGTTGATTTTAAAAGTTAATAAAACCTTCAACTGATATTCTACAATACTCCTCCAAATTTATCTGACTGGATCAGACCAGTTCAAAAAGAGTTAGACACAAGAGAAGAAAATTAATTAAAAATAAATAAATAAAATAAAAAAATTCAGAATTTTGTTCTAAAATGTTAATTATATTCTGATTCATATTTATGCTTACTAAAATAAGCTTAAAATCACTACTCAAAGAGAAATTCTAAATAAAGTGTGAAAAATTTCAAACACAAAGTGTGAGCCAAAAGTTTCTGGACTGAGGGCAATAAAGTCAATTTAGACTTGCATTAGTTACATGTTGGCATTGTCCCTTTCAAAGTAGTCAGAGTTTATACATCAATCCAAGTACTTCTCTCACTGAACCATCTATGGAACTCCTATTTTGTGATGCCATCCAACATTTTCTGCAATTTGGCTTGAATCTCCATGCTTTGAATTGTCCTTTTAACTGGATTTTCATTTTGGCAAAGAAGTTGCAGGGGACCAGGTCAGAAAAATAGGGAGAGTGTGGGATCATCACCATTTTGTTCTTGGCTAAAAATTGCTGAACTGACAAAGCCATGTGGACTGGAGCATTGTTGTGGTACAAAAGCCAATCCTGAGTGCACCATTCGGGCATTTTTCTCCTGACATCCTCTCTCAAACACTTTAGGACCCCAACATGCAACTGGTGATTTACAGTTTAGCCTGGTGGAAGGAACTCCTGATGAACAATTCCCTCACTGTCAAAGAAAACATTCTGCATGCTCTTGACATTTGACCCAACTTTCCTAGGTTTTTTTAGTTGTGGAGATGGCCTTTTCAACTGGGACGACCGCTGCTTTGTTTCTGGGTTATAAACCCAGCTTTCATCCTCTGTTATAACCATGGAAAGGAAGTTTCTGTTCACTCAGCAAACATGGCACAAATTTTGCACAATCTGCCTGTTTAAATTAGCAGTTAAAATGCATTGGCATGTTCCATACAACAGGCCTAGAAAGTCACAAATATCATTAATTTTACATTGTCTGTCCTCGTGGATGATTTTATGCACTTTTTCAACATTTTCATCAGTCCAACTTGACAATGGATAATCCAAGTGTTCAAAATTCTCAATTGAAGTTAGTGGCCTGGGAAACATAAATACCATTGAAAAGTTTGTGTTCTACCCATAGTATAACACATATATATGTTTTAAGTCTATGAAACTGTTTTCCCAAGTTTATGACAAAATATGATGCAAATTTCCTGTTCTTCAATGTCAGCTACAAAAATCGCAAGACACCACAAAACACACTTAAACAGCAATTGCACAAATGCACAATGTCTTATAGGCACGAAACTCACCACATTAACTAACAATGAATCAGTTCAGCAGTATCTAACAGTGCACTGCTATACAACATGTGTTAGTGCTCCACACAGCTAGTCCATAAACCTTTGGCTTGCACCTCATAGCACATCTTTATTAGCAAAATTCCATAAAATTAATGAGAGCTTCCAAGAACAGTCCTTACAGAATGAAATTCAAGCAGATTGTATCATAACAAATATATTTTGTTTGCCTTATTTTATTTTCTAGGTCTGAAGTTCGTTACACTTTTCTTTGTTTTCAGATTCATGCCTTTATTTATTTTACTTAAATGCATGCACTTTTTACTTAAAATCTATTACAGTCTTATAAGAATAAAATTATTAGAATAATCAGACAGTACACCTATATCAATATCATTAATAAATATTAAAAGCGTCAACATATACTCCACTCATCACAAATGTCCATGAAGGGCAGTGGCCATTTATAACCACTCTGTCTCCTACCACTTAACCATCCATTTATCCATACAATAGTAACTTGTCCCTAATGTCACACTGCTCTAATTTATACAATTGTATATATGATACCATATAAAAAGATTTATTGAAATTTAAGTACACAATGTCAAAATTATTCACTGAATCTAGTTCCTCTGTTACAACACCTCATAACAGCTAATCAGCCTGGTGAAGCATGATTTCCTTTTAACATTCCATGATACTTTATGGCCTTCATCCTATCAAGACATTCTTGCATTACTTCTTTAATTATATACATAATTATTTATTATTTTTGATGTGAAAACATCTATGCTGGCACTGGAGTAAAACCAATTGGTAACAAAATTTTCTTATGAAAATGACAATTCAATTGGTAACAAATTTTTTTACGAAAATGACGTTATTGATGTCACTTCTATTAGGTGGCTGTTAGATTTTAAATTATGCAAATGACGTCAATTCCTAAACGATGCTAGCTCAGTCACTAACAATTCAGTAGAGTAAGTAGTTGATTCAGTAGAATAAGTTCATACTAAGATACGGAAATGACGTTACTTCCTAAATGACTCCAACTCAGTCATTAATGTTGATCCAGTAGAGTAAACAGCAGGTAGTAATATCATGCAAGAATAAAAGCTTAAAAGCCACCGAAGAAGCCTCCCACATTGACAAAAGAATGATTTCAAAAACATAGAGCAAAAAAAAAAAAAAAAAAAAAAAAAAAAAGCAGAGTTTAATTAAATCTGCTTCTCAAGATTTTGATCAACATCAACCCTCTACATTGATTTCTCATCAAGAACCTGGACCATGGATCTCACAAAATTATATTCAAGAACTTCCTGAAGATTTAGATCCAGAATATTTGAGTTCAAATGAATTACCTGAGGATTTTCAATTGATTCCTAAACCAGCTAGACAGAGTATACTGCAACAACCAACTTTGATTGGATCATCCAAAAAGAAACAAAATCATATTTCAGCTCAATTGTCTGTTGTACATCCTCCACAGGTTTCAACAGTAGTCGACCATGAAATCATTTACAAGAACATAAAACATGATTGGAACTCCTATAAAGAATTTGAACAACAAGAGAAGTAACAATGTGAGTACGATAAACTGCTACATGATAATCGGGCTGCAAGAGTAGCTCATGGTGTATTGTCGATGATATATAGGAATTTTTCTAGCAGGGATAAGGAGGTGATTATTCCCTTGTATAAGGCAATAGTCAGGCCACACCTACAGGTCTGGAGGCCTCATTTCAAGAAGGATGTAGGGATGCTGAAACGAGTACAGAGAAGGGCAACAAGATTGGTGAATGGAACAAAGGGGTGCTCTTACGAAGAAAGGCTTAAGTTTTGCAAATTACAGTGTCTGGAGACTAGGCACCAGCGAGGTGATCTGATTGAGGTGTATAACGCCTTGAATGGTTTGAGCATGCTCAATGCTGATGGGATTCTTCCTCTTGCTCAGAAAAATCACCTGAGGGCATAAATTCAAATTGAGGAAAGACAGATGTAGGATAGACGTGAGGAAATTTTCCTTTAGCCAGCGGGTGGTTGGTTGGTGGAACAGACTTCCATCCCTTGTAGTGGAAGTTGATAGCCTAAATAAGTTTAAGGCTCAGCTGGACAGGTATTTCGAACGAACAAGAGGGGTGAAGTGGAAGTGGTTATTTTTTATTTATTTTATTTTTTTTTTTGGCTGATGCTGCATAAGCTTGCTTTCTTGTATCAAATGCCTCTACTAATGCTAATGCTAATACACCACCAGCTTGAAGTAAATTGGATTGTTGGGTGACTGCATCAGTGAGATTGTTACTGTGAGCACGTAAATTTTGACAATTTAACGTTAGAATGGAAAGATCTTGTCGTTTACTGATGAACTCGTATAAAGTACTTGCATGGTAAGTAGAGGATTACTCGACAACCTGGTCATTTCAGCTTAAAGTGCAAGAGTGGATGCAGTGTTTCTCAGTCTATGATAAAATTCCTTTTTTCCATTTGCAGCAATAATGTAAAGATAATTGATATCTGTAACTCAAGATAATGCAACATAAACTAATTGTTCTTTGTGATATTTCTGGTATTCATAAAGTACGGAATCGAAAGTACCTCCCTGAGATTTATAGATGGTAATAGCACAAGCCAATATTAGTGGAAGATTATTTCGTTTAGCCGAGATCTTTCTGTTATTGAACGAAACACCCATACTTCTTGCAATTGGTACGGCTTCTAAATCAATTTCTAGAGCCACTAGTATAACGACAAACTGTTGGAAAATCCGTGAGTGTTAGACCTGTTGGAGACATTTGTGCAGCCAAATGCCTTCTTCCTGATGGTCAAATGATATTGTCGTTAGTCATTTACATTTCACCTAACCAAAAGATCAAACACATCATTGAATTCATCAATTTCGTTTTACTTCCTTACACAATTGCCATGGATGTTTTCACATAAAATAAAATATCTTTCATGCGTACAGGGTGCACATGCTGCTTTTTTTTTTTTTTTATAAGATTACTTGTAGAGATTCAACACCTTAATCAGAGGTCATGCTATGCTTTTGAGGCATTTGGATGTAAGTAAAAGACCGTGAGAGACTCCAAGAAAAGATTAATGGTCTAATTTAATATAATTAAAAGTTCATTAATAAGCAAAGAAATGATTGACCATGACAATTTATTATAAAATGTTAAAACAAAAGTATTGTGCTATGAAAATGTATTACCTAAATATCCCATATCAGAAATGCTCCTTTTAAACCAAAGTGGTGTTCAAAGGAAATATTTTTAGCCAGATTCTTTTCATAAGAGCACTTTCTTGAGAACAAATTGTAAGATGTAAATGGTTAAATTATTTTGATAACCAAATATTGTAAACGTGATGTCACACAAGTATGGCATGTCTGAATGATTACTCATTGCTATGTATTTGTAAATGTGATTTTAGCTGCACAGACTGAGAAAATGCCTTCCCACAAACTTCACAGATGAACAGTTTCTCCAGAGTGTGCAGTAATAAATGTCTTTTCATACTACCTGATTGTGTGAACATCTTCCCACATGTTTCACAATGGAATGATTTCTCTCTAGTGTGAACTACTAAATGTCTTTTTAGACAATCTGATGTTCGAAATGACTTTTCGCACATTTTGCAAGAAAACGGTTTCTCCTTTGTGTGAACTCTTATATGTTCTTTTAAACGACCTACTGTTATAAGCATCTTTCCACATATTTCACAACAGAAGGGCTTTTGCCTCTTGCCAGCGTGAACTAATAAATGACTTCTAAGTAAACGTGATGTTAAAAAGGCTTTCCCACATTTTTCACAAGGAAATGTTTTCTCCTGTGTGTGAATTTTTAAATGGTCTTTTAGACTGCATGAATATGAAAATTCCTTGCCACATATTACACACGAAAAGGGTTTTTCTTGAGTGTGAACTAACATATGCCTTTTAAGTTCACTTGCTCTTTTAAAGGTTTTTGCACACACTTCACACGGAAAGGGTTTCTCATCAGTATGAGCTAGTAAATGTTGTTTCAGATTACCTAATCTGTAAAATGCTTTTTCACATACTTCACACGTAAAAGGTCTCTCCCCAGTATGAATTACCAAGTGATTTTTGAGTTTACGGGTTTCAGAAAATATCATTCCACAGATTTCGCACATACAGTTCTGCTTATTTTGGACTTTATCAACTGAAAATAAATTTTTGCAATTATCTTGTTCATTAATTCCTTCTTGGATAACAGAATTCTGCTTAATGGTAACTTGTGCTTTGGAATTTTCCAGTGATTCTATAATTTTAGGTGAAAGATTTTCTTGTATAATACCTTCCCCATTACTTTCATTGGCATACATTTTTACTTGATTATCTGTAATTAAACTGCCAATTATTCACTGCAGTATGGATAGCTGCCAAAGACTGGAGATACAGCTTGTTCTTGATATTGCTTTCCTTAATTATAAACTGGATGAACGCTAAAAAAAAAAAAATAAAAAATAATAATATAAACATGTTGAGATCCATAGTGCATACATTAAAAATATTGCATCAACTTACAAAATTAACAGTTACAGAAACAATGAGTTTTTTATAGTATAATTAAATTCCTATTTAATGAATCTATGGGGCAATAGCTTTTCGTAAACTAAACTAAGGTTTTCACTTATTGGGAGTTACACAAAATTACACCAAGAAATTGTTCATCACTGTACAGAACACTACATAATTATGATGAAACAATTTCTTTACACAGGTAGCTTCTATTTTCATTAATTGCATACTGAACGAATAATTTAATGTCCTTGATGAATCTGAAGGACAAACAAAAGAAAAAAAAATTAAGGGAAACTATATAAAGAAGTCGATGTCGATAGCTCAAAAAATGAAAATACTGTATTTACTTAAAAAAAAAAGTTATGAAATCATGAACTTAACATAATAAGTAAATCCATGAGATAAGTGAAAATTCAACGATGAAATTCTTCAGTTCCTTTATATATATGAGATTTGTTATAATGATCTTGGTTGTATATCAACTAGGGACATGATAATCTGGCAATAATAGAAAATACAAATTCATGAGAAATAAAAATTTAATAATTACAAAGAAGATCTGAAGACGATAAGCTGGCCAAAACACAGTAAAACTACCCTGGTAGTAGAAATGATGCATGTGCATTACCCAGGTATAAGTAAACTCCTTCATACTCTTAGGCATTTAGTCAAGAAATATCTTTTAGATTTTTATAATGTTTATAATTACAGGAAAAGATACCATTATTCTCTATACAGAGAATGCACTAGAAATATTGTATTCAGATGAGGCTAACAGATCTGACCCCTCAAGCCAGTGTTCTTCTCAAAAAATCTTCCCCGAAAGCCTTTTGAGGAAAGTCTTTTTTTTTTTTTTTTCCAGTGTTTTTTTTTTATAAATATAAATTCTTGTAAATGTCAAAAGAAATTTTATTTTAAAATAAAAGCTTACAAAATATTTATTTACTTCATTAAATTTATTAGATAAAATTAGAATATACTGGCTGAAAGTGCTAAAGGTATACATGAAAAAATTAAAAAGCACAATAAACAGATGGACAGTAGCTTTTGGCCACTGTACACAGCCTTTACTGACTGAAGTAAAAATAGTTAGTGCTGGCTTAGATACAGACTGACTATAATTTATCACGGATGCAAGCAGCACAAGTGATGTTTGCATCCCTCAAAACACAGTAAAGGGGTGGAATGATGGAGGTTTCTGCTCACCTTATGTAACACCAAAGGCTCAAAAATAGGCTGCTATCCCTATATTTAAGCCATCACTAATCATTACTTTAGTTGATAAAGGATGCCTACATCCTTTAGGGGAACAGGCATTCTGTGTTATTAGACACTCAGTCTAAAACACTGACGGATGTAATATCTTTCTATTTCAGAAGATTTAGGAGAAGTCCGGCTGGTCTGCCTCCCTAAAATCTACTCATGCACAACTTCTCAATGGTAAACCCTGTTATGACACTTAGGTGGCAACGAATGTGTAGAGTGGTTCTCTTCAAGATGCCTAGTCAGCATGAAGAGGAAAAGACCAAACCCTCCAGCACATGACAGCACCATGAAACAAATGGCCCTCAGTTCGCAGTGGCTTTCACTCCACCCTCTTACGGCAGCAAGAGGATCAGACTGGAAGCAGAGGGTGCTAAGAATCTCTGGGTACGACCAGGCTGCCATGCAAGGAAATTGAACTTGGCCTGTTAAAACGTAATATCGCTTATCGGTAAAGTAGGATATTAGACCTGGAAAAGGAATTAGAAAATGTGAATTGGAATATCATCGGTTTGGCTGAAGGAAGAAGAAGAAATGAATCACTTATGAGTTTATCAAGTGAAAATCTGCTGAACACCAATGGAAACAGTGAATGGAGTGAAGGTGGAGTTGGCTTTCTGGTCCATAAAGATATAAAAAAACATTTTGGAATTCAAAAGTACATCACCAAGGGTGTCAAGACTACTACTCAGGATTTCTAAGAGGCACAAGCTAAAGGTTATAACGATTTATGCACCAACATTGAGCCAAGATGATGAAGAGGTTGAAGAAATGTACACTGAATTTCTGAGTCTTCTAGATGAGCAGAAAACCCACTACACTATCATTATGGGGAGACTCCAATGCTAAGGTTGGAAAGAGACAAAACAGCACAGAAAGGGGAACTATAGGAAATTTGGAATTGGTGAAAGAAGTGAAACACTTGTGCAATTTGCAGAATCTTGAGAAATGTCAGTAATGAACACTTTTTTCAAGAAAAGGGTGAACAGAAAGTGGACATGGAAGAGCCCAAATGGATTAACAACTAATGAAATCGACTTCGCCCTCACTAACAGAAGATACATTGTAAACGACATTACTGTCCTGAATAAGGTAAATATTGGAAGTGATCACAGAATGGCAAGATGCATGCCTGATATAGATGTAAGAAAAGAAAGGAAAAAACTGACTCAAGTATATAATACAAAGGTCTTTGAGATAACAGAAGAGGAGAAAACGCAGTATGTACTGAAACTTAAGAACAAGTTTAAGCTTCTGTAGACTGTTCAGGACCAAGGTATTAATGAGGAATACTACAACTTTCAGAGGCCTCCATAGCCAAGTGGTCAGGAGTGGGAGTGTAGTAGCACATGCTCTTTGAGTAGACTGGGGTTCAAGCCCCTGACTGCTAAATACGGTCGATCTGCCAACCTGTACTGGACCAGCGTGGCAGATTATGGTCCATTTCCCTCAGCATGAATTATTGAGGGGGCTTCCATTCTGCAGTGGGCTGATAATGGCTGCAGTTTTTTTTTTTTTTTTTTTTACAACTTTCTGAAAGTGTAGTAAAAAAAAAATTTCCACTACCTGAGAGTAGTATTAACTGAAGGTCACTGCTATACAGTGTACCTGGGAAGTAGAGGGATTAGCGAATCAGAGAAAAGGGTGGAGATGAATACAGATATTAAATTTCTGTTATAGAACAAGATTGAAATACGAACAGAACTAATTCTATACGTTATTCACTTATACGTTTACATTTGTTTAAAATTAAGATAAAAATGTGTCACCCAGTATGAAACGTTTCCACTCACCTGATCTTAATATAAAACAGCTGTGCAATTTGCTTCCCGACAGAACTGTTTTCCAGATTCATTGGTGCATATCGTTTCCTTTTTTATGTATCTTTTTGGTTTGGTGACCCTTTTATATCTCTTTTAGGTTTCGTAATTACAAGTGGTAGCTGATTAAAACGTTTGTATATTTTGAATTAATTGTGACCCTTTCTGTTCTCTTGATCAGTTGAATTCTTATACGTTCCTAATTTTAGGTTTCACCCTGGAATGCTTTGTTGTAAAGCATATCTCATTACAGTTACTAAATTAGCAAAAACTTGTTTTACACAGATTGCCTTTTGTCAATGCAAGTTTGACAAATGACACCTCAAAACAAACGAAAGAAAATGGCAGCACAGCATCTCCCTCTTTCGTCACGAATTAAAAATTAGGACGTTCCCTATTTTCTCGAATATTATTATTATTGTAATAATATCTGTAAATTGCTTCTGCTCTCTGGTCGATTTGCCTGCTTTTCTGGAAAAATCCCAGTTTTTTTCGGGAGTAAAAACTTAGCTATGTACGCCTGAGACAGACTAACTCATCCACGGAGCAAAAAAAAAGTCTATAAAAGTTCCTCGCGTCATCAATGGGACCTGAACAGGGTCCTTTGCCATTTAGTGTGGGGAGGACGGTGACGATATCACTTTGCTACCGCTCACATAAAAAAATGTCATGTCAATTTATTTTATACCAGGGGCTTAGCGACGGGTGCAGGAGCGAAGAGTATGTGGTATATTTGCCAACGGGCTGCAGTCTATGCAGCACCAGCTGGTATTACTTATTTATTTAAGGGCTACAAAGTCTGCGCGAGTAGCACAGTGGTATCATCGACCTCCCCACACCGTGTGGAAAAGGCGCGGGTTTGAATCCAGTCGATGACGCGAGGAACTTTAATGGGCTTTTTTCACTCCATTGCTGAGGTAGTCGATCTCAGTCGTAGATAGCAAGTTATTCCCCCCCCCCCCCCCACATACACAAACTGGGGTTTTTGCGTCCAGCAAAATAAGCAACTCGACCAGAGAACACACGCAATTTACAGACAAAAATACGGGTATATGTAATAAAAAGCGTATAGCCGCGCTACGCAGCTGATTTCTACAGGCAACGCTACTTCCAGTTTTTAATGCTTTTGAATTCTTTTCAATTTTCACTGACCTCTAAATATCGTAACCAAATGCCTTCAGCACTCATATTTAGCAAAACATATATATATATATATATTACCTTCCAGATTACATTCATAACAGTCCATTTTACAGAGTAACTACCCACTTCGTTTCACTTTATTTCATATGTACAAGTGAGAGAATGGGCACCATAGCAAACCATCTTTAGCCACTGCGTCCGTGACAGTTATTGCGGCATATTGAAAGAACTTTCAGAACGAGAGCAAACAAAACTACTTTTTTTTGCATCAATAATAAAATAAAAAGAAATGAATCATGACAGAGTGACCAATTTTCAGGGCTAAAAACTGAGACAAAACGAATTCTAAAGATGAAAAAATCGACACGAACCGTACCCTAAAACTAATCTAACGTGCGAGGCAGTGGGGGATAAAAACGATTTGCATTCAACTAGAAATAGTTGTGTTCGAAGGTTGAAACAAGCACCATGTATTACACGTTTTCAACATAGTCACTTGACATTTTTGCCACCTATCAATATATTTCTGCATTCCAGTTTTGTAGAAGCCCTCTGATTGTCCTTCACCCCATGACTCGGCAACAGAAATCACCTCATCATCAGCAGTAAAGTCTTTTCCGCGAAGAAAGGACTTCAGGCCAGGAAAGAGGAAGAAATCTGAGGGTGCGTGGTTGGAGGAATAAGGATGCGGCAATATTTCAGTTTTTCCTGGCACAGCGACAATATTTCATATGCACATTGTGTCCTTTTATTCTTCTAGTAAGGGATCAAAAATCTGGGCATCCATCTAGAAGATGCTTTACTCATATACAAACTGTTGATGGATGATACAGTCCACAGACCCTACACTAACTTGGAGCTTTGCAGCTAGTTCTTTGACACCAATACGGTGATCTTCCAGGATTAATAACTAAATTTTTGCAACTCTCTTCTGTTACAGCAGAAGTCCTGGGTTTTCAGTGCATCCAAATGTGGATGCACTGTTTCCACATTTGTACTGTTTATGCCAATGTGCAACAATGTAACCTGGCTAGTCTTCTTCATACACAGTAAACATTTCTTTGTGGATTGTTGTTGTAACAGTAGGGTTTTAGGAGCATTAGCGACTAAGGCCATATAGCTCCATGTATACTATCTGTTGTTGTTGTAGTTGGAGCATCAGCAACAATGGCTATAATGCATAGTAAACTGTCTGTAAATTAAGTGTTGTGAGATCGCGTTCCTGCTTGCTAGACGAAAAACCCGAGGTTCCGGGAGAAAAACCACTCTACCCTCACCCGAGACCAAATAATTCAGTTTCGTTGTGAAAAAAAAAGCCCATAATATTCTTTACGTCATCAACAAATGCAAGTCTAATCTATGCGGTGTGGAGAGGACTCAGATTCGACTGTGATATAGGGCCGTACTGTAGAGGTATGGCCCTATGCCATCAGTATCTCAGAAGATCCAGTTCAAATGCAATTATCGATAACTCAAAGCTATTTAGGTTAATCTTATGTTGGAGAAAGCGATATATTAGCTGTGATTTATGTATTTTATGGATGTTCTATACAGTTTTTATGTTTTAGCATTTTGTATATAAGTAAATATATCTCCATTAGATTCCTCTGGATGCCCGTAACGGGAATCGCATCCTTGTAAAATTTTGTAAATAAAGAATTTATTATATTGCAGGGATTATTTTAAAAATGAAGATTTCCTTGCAGTGGAGTCCTAAGGCACTGACTGCAGACCAGAAGCTTGGAAGGGTGAGGTGTTTACATCAGATTGTGCAGCATTTTGAATCTAATGAAGCTGTTTTGGAGCAGTACATCACTATGGAAGAAACATTAGTGCACCACTTCAAACCTAAAACAAAAGAATAATAGTAGTGGAAGCATCCTTCTTCGATACTGCTAAAACGTTTTGATGGCAGAAGTCAGCTGGGAAAGTCATGGCATTCACCTTTTGGGATACACGAGTGATCAGTGTTGATTTCCTGGAACAAGGTGCCGCTATCAATGCCGACTATTATTCTAACCTACTGAGACGTTCCATGAGGAATAGAAGCTCAAGAAATATGGGAACTTGGCCAAAGGAGTCACCTTGTATCAAGACAATGCACCAACACACACTGCTTTTGTGACTCAGAACACACTGCATGACTGTGAGTTCAGTTATTACAGCAGCAGCCCTCGTGTAGCACAGTTGATAGGATGGCCATCCTCCCACTAGGTGGAAAAGACCTCAGTTCAAGTCCCATCGATGACGGAAGGAATTTTTATGGACCTTTTTCACAATGGCTGATTTAGTCGGTCTCGGGCAAGGGTAACATGGTTTATTCACCCAGAACCAGGTTTTTCATCTAGCAAACAGAAAGTCAAACTCAGAACTCACACATATACAGACAATAAACATGGAATAATATGGACTTAGTTGCTGATGCTCATAAAAAAATTACAGCATCCACCCTATTCACTACCTTTGGCTTCATTGGACTATTTTCTATTTCTAAATCTCAAACAGGACTTGAAAGGACAGAAATTTGACAGTGACAATGTTGTGATGAAGGCAGTTAACAGGGGCATTCCTAGGGTATGTGGTGCCCAAGTGCCAATCACAATTTGGCATTCCCTTTAAAATTTTCTGTGTATGTAAGTTTCAGGTTTTCAGGTAGTGCACCCTCAGGATGGCCCACCCCTGGCAGTTAACTGGTTTGAATCAAAATCTTCTGCGTTTAATTTGAGTTAGTTATGTAGGCACCAAAAAGTGTTGACTTTAGGGGCAACTATGTTGAGAAATGTACATATATATATATATAGATATATATAAATATGTACATATATATATATATATATATATATGTTTGTGTGAGACTGTCTATAGAGAAGACTGTCAATGCAACATTGACTAATAATATCACAGGTTGGGCAGCCCCAAGGGAAAATGGGGATGGGGGAGTGGCACTTCACAGTATCTGTTAAAACCATACCTTTAACCTTAAGTCTCTGGGTCATCCACAATCACTGCCAGAGAGAGTTCATAGAAGCCTAGTCCATCCAACCTGGCTCAGTTGCCAACATCAATAGAAACATTGGACAGTTTGCCACTCCTTGCTCCTGGATTGCCCTCTTCCCCGACCTTGGATGCCACTTCAGACCCCATTCTCATCCCCCCCCACAATGGCACCCTTACAACTTCCAGGGCTGCTACTTCTGGAATGAAGAGGTTCCAAAGAATTCAAGACTTACAGCCAGACAACCAAGCCACACCCATTCAATCCCATCATCCTATGCAGATCACTGCAAATTCAAACCAGACAAGTCTGAGCCAATCAACATAATGCTGCTTTCTCACAAGGCTTCAATGGTATCAGTCTGTCTAAAGATAATTTTGTTTTTCCTTCCAATAAAATTATCAGTAAATTAACTGTAGGAGAATAAAGATATGTTCCAGGTACAATTATGATTTACTGTATTTGCTAAACTGTAAGATGCACCCAGATTTTAGAAAAATATTTTATTGCAAATTCACAGCTACTAAAGATATCATTTACTAAAGGTATCTCAGTTTTAGAACCAGTGACTTTCAGTTCCCTTGTTTCCATTCTTTAATAGAATTTAACACCTTCAATTTGAAGTTAACAGCGTACAAACGCCTCTTCTACCTTGTACTCCTTAAAACATAAAATCACAAGCTATTAAAGGGGAGGGAAGAGTTAACATATCATGCATCAAAGGTAAGGCAGAGTACATGGTAATTTCCTTTAATCCTTTCCAGGGAAAGGTTTCTAGTTTATTTCTGTAGAAATAAAGGACGGGTTCTATTGAGATGTGCAAGACAATGAATAAGATGATGAATAACATATATAAAAAAATATATATGTTATAAATATATGTTGAAAATGCATTGCATGCTATTTAGGGACTGGCATATCCATAAGCTACAAGAATAAGTCCCCTTCCCCACTACTGATTCGCACCACCAAATTATTTGCTAACTGCACGAAGGAACTACTGTATGCACTGAATGCATGTAAAGAAAAATTAAACAATTTTGCATTTATAAAACAGATTTAATGCCAGTTAAATACACGTTTGTCCTTACAAAATCAATGTCATGATATTCTGAAATGCTTTAAGTATATTACACTAAAAAATGCTAAATAAGAACCATGGCCTCATCACATTGAAATTGGGGTTCTTTTTATGGTTATAAAAGTTGAATTTAAAATGTATATTCATTTGCGTTTTTTTGTTTGTTTTTTGACGTCAGTTGGTGTGGTGCCTGTGTGTGCAGCAGGGTTGGTCACTCCTGCAATATACAAGCTCAATCTTAAAAAAAATAAAATTAAATAACGGCATGCATCTAGTATATGTTTGGACCATAAGACACAGGGGAATTTTAGGCAACATTTTCCAGGAAAAAAAAAAAAGTGTGCCATATGGTCCCATAAATACAGTATATCCATTAAAATTTATATATATATATATATATATATATATATATATATATACACACACACACACACATTCACTGAAGCATCATTTCATATCCCTTCTGATTCATTGACAGTAACATATCGTGGTGAGAGTAGAATTCCTTTTATAAGTCACAAACTATGATTTCCTTACGTAACAGTATCATGGGACGTGCATAGTTTTTCCAAGATACACATGAAAAAAAAAAAAAAAGTTTTCATAATTTGCCTAGTCTGTAGCACATAAAGGAGAATCGTCACTAATAAATCATCAGTTTTTACTTCATTTAAATTTCCAATGTTATATATTCACTTTCTTTCATTCAATCAGATTTCTTATAATCAATGCTTCAATGCAATTTTAATCAATCACACTCATAACCTGGGTTGGTGCAATCATTCCCTGCAGAGCCTGAGTAAATTTAGCAAATACAGTTTTATATTAAGTTATGGTTAACTATCATGCTGTACTGTATAGTATATAATTGCATTATATCACTCCTCCCCACAAGAAATATATTACCATATGAATTAATCATTATTCATTCTTTGATAGTAACCAATAAATGGAATTTAGATTTCTTTTTGGATGCTTCAACATTTTTAACATATACCCAACTTTAAGTGGTGAATCCAGCAAACATTTTTAATCTGGGAGAAGATGGACTAAAGATCAACAGTTAAAAATGTAATGGAATATTTTAAACAATTTTTATTGATAATTTAAAAATTATAACTTTTACATAGATTAAATACTTAATATACATTTAACAATACAAAATAAAACATAATAAAATGAATTTTATGTGTATACATTAATGAAATAACCAAAAATAAGTAGTTTTAAAATTTATATATAAATATATCTAATGTTCTCTTTCCAGCCTTGGCAAAACATTCAATTACTTTATCTACTGTGTTTAAAACAGTGCTACATCTGTCAATCTACCTTGGCTGATCTGGTTTCTTGCATATTTAATCTCATCAGTGATGCTCCTGTTTAATTATGTACACACAAGAATATAATGGTCGTGACTGTCACTTGTTGATTTTCGTACCATTACAAATATAAAATAAACATTTCAGTATAAAATTTAACACAATAATCAAACTAAATAATTGTTTAATATTTTATTATTATACATTTAACATTCTATAACACCATCTCACTATTGTCCTCCCCCCCCCCCCAATTGGCAACTCCAACACTGTCTGTAAATTATTCTTTAGACAGCAGAGGCCAGTTCACAAATTTATGACTGCATACATATTGAATTATTAACGACAGCCACATTTTCAGCATCAGTTACAAGATGCCATGCATTTTTTGCGGCAGTGCATGGGCCCAAACTTGCAACCTCCTTACTTGTGGCTACACATGCTAACCACTGTACCAGAGCTACTTTTCTGATGTCAAGACATTTTTGATGGAGTATATTCCCTGTTATGTAAAAGTCATGAAATTATGTGAAGTAATTTTCTAATAAAAGAAAAGGGGTAAAAAGTTTGATAATCTCCTCCAGAGTCAACTTAGTACACAGTCTTTGCTTGCTTTACACAGAATTTCAAAACTTTTAAGTAAGATTTTTGGACTCTTGATAGGATTGGGCATGTCAGCACTGATTTCAGACATTCATTTGACCCTGCTGAGAACTGTCTATTAGCCATGTAGGTCTAAGGGTGCTTCTTAATTGTAGAATGCAACTGGCCTGCTTTCAGGGAACCAACAACTTCAAGCAGCTTAAACAAATCATGTAAGTGAACGAGGGCATACACAATAACAGTATGTCAGAACTGATCTCACTGGTTGTGTTAATCCATCTACTTACTAGAATTTTATTTTGGAATTTGAAACAAATACCAAAATAAACCTAAAAAATAGTATAAAATATACATAATAGGTAGAAATATATGCACACGCTCAGTTTGCATATATTTCTACTTATTTTTAGCAAAATTAACTTTCTGATTTTTTTGAAAATAAAAGGTGTAAAACATACAGCTTGTTTCAAAAATTTAATTTTTTTTTAAAAACTTACATACAATAAGCACTGCATTCTGTTAAGAAAAGATGAAATACTGGCATTGTTCAACCAGATTCACAAATAAACCCCAAAACATTTATCAACACCACTAGGAATTACAGGAGAGAATCGATAATCCGAACTAATTGGGACCAGAGGTAGCTCGAACTTTCAATTTGTTTGGATTTTTGAACTTATCAAAAACACTGTTCTGGAGACATGGAAAAAAAAAAAGGTTAATGTTTACAATGGGTACCCCTTCCGATTGACCATTGAGAGTAGCAGTGATTGATATGCCTAATCCGCTATGGTTTATATGCCTAATCCGCTATCCCCCACCACTGCCGCTGTTTTAAAATCAGAAAACGAGTTCCAGATTTTAAAACAGCAGTGGGGGGCACTCTAAGACTAACCATAGAGGACTAGGCATGTCAATCACTGCTACTCACAATGATCAATGGGAAGGAGTACCCGCTTATAAATTTTAGTCAAAAAAGGTTAGTAAGTTTAGAAATAAAAGTACTGGTTTAAAATCTCAGAGATTGCCAAATTTTTTGTTAAAATCCAGCACCTTTCCACACAACAAAGGTCCAGATATGGATTCTCCAAAACTTTGTCTCTGCGAACTATAAATAAAAGGCATCTGCGAGGGATGAGTCATCAGCTGTTCTCATAGTTTTTCTTCTTATTTTTTTTTTTTTTTTGCACCATCTGAATCAAGTTTCAATGAGAATTTTAAAAATTTTTCCATGTTGTTTTTAATGTCTGCTATGGTTGACTTTCCAACCTCGTAAAATTTTGCTAACGAAAATTCTTTGAAAGTACAATTCAATTATTAAAAATTTCTGCTTCCTTTTAAAAGATGAAGAAAACTATAGTACGGTAAAATAAACTCTGTTCAGAATCTTTTTACTCCGTATCTCGCTTGCACATATCGTGTTAGTCATAATTTCTGCAAGCCATGTTCTTTGTTTTCAATTGATGCTTATCTTTTTTTTTACTGTTTTGATTTTACAACCCCCCAAAAAATGTCAGTGAACAGAAATATCAGATTACAAGGTGTGTTGAATAACAGATTACAAAGTGTTATGTTTACTTAGTAGTGCAGGTATATTAATTAAGCTATGTACGTAAGCATTATTTTTATTTTGCTAACCTGTGGATAATATTCTTCAGATTTTCATACATCATTTAATTCTGTTAATTGGTAAGGAAAAAAAAAGGTTTAAATTTGTGCTTTATATCTTCATTTTTATAGCCTGTGGATAATATTCCTCCAATTTTTGCTTATTAGAATTGCTGTTTAATAGAATCAAAATTCATTTCAAAAACCTTAACCGGCACTTACTGCAATTATTTTATGGCACAGGCATAAAAAAAAAAAAATAATAAATAAACAAATAAATGCTGGCTTGTTTGGATTGATGTTTCGAATTATTGACCTTCGGATTTTCTTTAAATTTTCTTCGGATGCTCTACTGCATATTCAAATTACAATCTATCAAACCATAGTATATAGAGGGTTTTGGTGTCAAACATTAACTACAAAATTGCATTTTCTTTTTGCGATAACTTTAGTTTTACTTTATACAATTAACAATGCATATCATGTCATGTCATTGAACTGTATCTCTCTAGTACTTTACAAGTTAGCTTAGGCTGTAAGTACATTTCCAGAAACCAAGAAAATTTGAAATGAATTTTTTGGTTAATTACAAAAACATAGACTACAAAATGATTTTGTAGTTAATGTTGTTTGACACCAAATCCTCGATATATGGTAGAAATTTTGCATCGGCTTCTCCATCACAAAAAAAAAAAAAGGATCTTCTTTTGAAAGCGGGCTAATACTTCTGCACATTTTTGAATGAAAGTGCATACACGTCTGGGATTCTTGCAGTCCTCTAATACAATTATGATTATGAACAACACTGGTGACTTGATTTTTCCTGAGGACAACATCATATAATACCAAATGTTTCTATTGAGTTTTATTATTTTGTGTTCCTTATCTCCAAATTACTACTACATGTTTCTATTAGTGCACAGTTCCCTAATAATTCCAAAATGTGTACATAATACATTCGACTTTGATTATGGAGAGGCATTCTGCTCTCACTACAGATTAGGCACCTAGATCTCGACACTAAGGCTGGGCTCATGTTCAACTTAGGACAAGTACCATTATCCACAGTTTTGCCTAGGTTACTAACATCTTTTTAAATTATATAGCATTGCCCGAATAAGTGAACCTACTTTACATTTAAAAGTCTGAGACACCGCCGAGACAGCTGTTTCAAAAACTCACTGGTTTTTCATCAGCTAGTGAATGGCCTCTATTGGCAAACATATCTTAATTGTGAATAATGTATTTTGTCTAAGTGAACAGCCAACCAGGAATATGTGTGCTGAATAAGTGAACCTACTTTACATTTAAAAGTCTGAGACGCCACCAAGACAGCTGTTCCAAAACTTGCTGGTTTTTCATCAGCAAACATATACCTAATTGTGAATAATGTATTTTTGTCTAAGTGAACAGACAACCAGCATCTGGAAGTCAAACTTCAAACAGTTTGGCATACATTTGCTAAAAGTGACCACCCACCAGCTGATGAGAAGCAAATAAGCTTCAACACAGCTCTGCTGGCAGTAACTCACATTTTTAAATGTAAAGCAGGTTTGCTATTCAGGTGATGCTATACAATTTTCAAAGATATTAGAAACTTAGGTGGGGTTGCAGCAAACATTGATAAACATGAGTAAATTAAATATTTATTATAGAACTACTGAAATTATTGTACACTACAATCTTTCATTCCATATTTGTTTAGTTTATTGCAGAAATAAACATAGTCAAGCATGATTACGTGAACACAACTTCAATAATCATTCGTATAATTAACTAAGATAAACTAATGGCTTTCATTGGTTGAAAAGAGCAGTGGGCAAAAATTGTAATCTAATATGAATAATATGAGAAACTCTACCTCCAAAATTGGTGCTTGCCGAGATTGCTTAGGACCAAGAATATCAAATAATGCATTGCCATATGGGAATAAATTCTAAAAATATTGAAAAATAATGTATTTTAAAATGATATCGGAAAATTCTCAAATTTTTTGGTAGTTGTTGGCGCATCGGCTTCTGTGGCCATAATGCACCTCCCAAGGTTTTTGCAGTACTTTGATCCAAGCCTGAGGCGGGATTCGAACCCACGACCTTTGGGTTGCCAGGCAGGCACTTTACCCACCAGGCTCGCCCAACCGGCTCTCAAATACTAGTATAACAACAAATACTGATTATTTTAAAATTTGAAATGATATTAAAAAATTACTTAACTAGATTTTAGTAATTACTTATCTCATTAATTTCTAGCAGTTTTATATCCTGTTTATAGTTAACAAGGAGTAATGCAGTCACAGCTGATTAAACTGCACTTTAAAATTTAAAATAAATAGTTGATGAAAAGGAATTTAATTATTAATTTTTCTAGCTTTTCTTCCTATCTATGTATGTTATTCATTTTGTTCTGCCAGGGGTCGCTAAAAATTGTCTTATGAAAAGTGGTTGGGGATAAAAAAAAGTTTAAGAACCTGTGGGTTAGTTGACAGTCTAGTAATATTTAAGAGGCAACTGGATAAGTACCTTCTCACAAGAGTGGAAAGAGTATGATAAAAGAGATATAAGTTGTACATGTAGATTTTTTTTTTGCTGATGCAACAAAAGCCTAGCTTCTTTGCATCATACAGCTTGCCTCTATACTGATACTAAATATTTTTAAAATTGTGATTGTGCCATATCACATATTTCAAATTGGTTTCTCATCAGTGTGAAGTAATAAATGACTTTTTACATTACGCTTTGATGAAAATGTCTGACCACATATTTCACAAATGAAGGATTTTTCCCGAGTATGAACCAACAAGTGTGTTCTTAAACTACTTGATTGTGAAAAAGCCTTGCCACATGTTTCACAAGTGAAGTGTTTCTCCCCAGTGTGAGTCAACAAATGTGCTTTTAGAGTACTTGTCTGTGAAAATGCCTTGCTACATATCTTACAAGGGAAAGGTTTCTCACGAGTATGAACACGTAAGTGTCTTTTCAGACCACTTGACTCGGCAAATGCTCTGTTACAAACTTTACACATAAGTGGTTTCTCACGAGTGTGAACTCTTAAATGAGTTTTCAAGTTGCCTCTTTCTATAAATGCCTTTCCACACATTTCACAAATAAAAGGCTTCTCTTCGCTATGAGTTTTTATATGTCTTTTTAGACTACTTAATTGCACACATGCTTGGCCACATATTTCACAATAAAAAGGTTTCCTCTTGCTGTGAATTAAGGCATGTATTTTTAGATCCCCTGATCTCAAAAATGCCTTGCTACATACTTCACAGGAGAAAGATTTCTCCTGAGTGTGAATCAATAAATGTCTTTTCAGGTTACCAGATTCTGAAAATGCCTTTTGACATATTTCACAGGTGAAAGGTTTCTCATTAGTATGAATCAATAAATGTCTTTTTAAGTTGCCAGATTCTGAAAATGCCTTGTGACATATTTCACAAGGGAACGGTTTCTCTTGAGTGTGAACTAATAAATGCTGTCTTAGAACCGATGATCTTGAAAATGCTTTTCCACATAATTTACACGAAAAGAGTTTCTCCTGAGTGTGAATCAACAAATGTCTTTTCAGATTACCAGATTCTGAAAATGCCTTGTGACATATTTCACAAGAGAAAGGTTTCTCTTTAGTGTGAACCAATAAATGCTGTTTTAGGGCTCCTGATCTTGAAAACGCTTTGCCACATAATTCACACGAAAAGCGTTTCTCTTGAGTGTGAACTAACAAATGTTTCATTAAATCTCCTGATTTTGAAAAATCTTTGCCACACATTTCAGCAAGTGAAGGATTTCAACTGAGTGTGAATAAATAAATGGCTTTTCAATATATATAATTCAAATAATGCATTTCCAGATACCTCACACTTCAATAGTTTCTCCTGAGTATGAACTAAAAAGTGTCAGGTGATTAAAATATACAACACCCACTCCACACATTCCATAATTAAATTTCTCTCTACATATTCAAATTTCTCTTTTCAAATTCCTTTTGTTACAATACAATTATTTTGTTTATTTAGTTTTCTTGTTTTTTAATAATTCCTTTTTGAATAATGTTCTGCTTACTTATATCTCATGCAAGTGAGCTTTTTTTTCTGTTTCTGTTGTTTTATGTGAGACAAGGCTGTCTTGTATTCTTGAAATAGATTCTCCTTTTTTCTTCACTTTCAAAAATTTTTGGCCACTGTCATGAAATTAAAAAATTCTCTTTGACATGTTTACTTGATAAACAGATACTGATGATGCACTGGCTACACATCTGCTTTTTCTTTCCCTCAATTTTTAATTGATTTAGAATTGATGTATTCACCACTCTGAATCTGAAAAAGAAAACAGAATATATGAAGTCAATGTGCATATGTTAGATATAATGATAAAAATAATGAGCTTCACTTCTAAGGACATATTGCAATAAATCCTTAGAAGTAAAGAGACAGCGTTGTTTCTACTGTTATATTTCATAATGGCTTTGGATATTTAAAGGTTATTCTGTGTTGAAATTCCATTTTATATATTAAAGTTCTATTAATCACAAAATATCATATTCAACACTATGCAAAACTGAAATTTAAAACCTGTGTCTGCATTTGCATTTTAAGATTAATATAAAATAAGTTTTAACTTAAAATGTGTGTATATTGTGCACACTTGCTTTACCGACTTGTATTTAACTTGGCAGTGGGCATAAACTGCATATCACTCTGTTTAGCAATGAAATAAATAATAACCACATACACACACACACATATATATATATATATATACAGTCGAACATAAGTTATGTAGACTACAGGTTGGGAAACACTGAGTAATCCTATATATATATATTAATATAAAAGAAATAAAATCTCTAATACGTGAATTTCATATAAAAATGACCAGGTTGCTATATATATATATATAGGGGTTTGGTTTTTTTTTTTTTTTTTTTTAGGAGCATTAGCAACAAAGGCCATATTGCTCCATCCGGGGATATGCGGTGGTCATTCCGTGACCTTTCCGCATCCTTCGTATTTGGTGGTCATAGGCTCGAACCCCGATCTAATCAAGAAGCGTGTGCTACGCACTGCTGTTCCTGCCCACCTGGCTACGGAGGAGCCTATATATACAGGGTGTCTCAAAAATATTGGTACAAACGTTTAGGGGAGGTAGGTAACATCTAAAGGAATGTAAATCACATTGGAACCCATAACCGGAAACATCACCGTAAGTCGGTAGATGGCGTAGTAGTCGCCGCATGAAGAGCATGTATCGATATACGAACTGTGAGCTGTCAGACATGCACCTAATGTATGGATTAGCAGAGGGCAATGGACGAGCCACTCAACGAATTTATGGAGAATGCTTCTCAGACAGACATGTACCGGACCACCATTTGTTTGCACGTGTGCATCAAAATTTGTGCGATTATGGCTCATTTAGAGGTAACAAGAGTAGTGCAAGCAGACCATGTTCGATGCGAACTCCCACCATGGAAGAAAGTGTGTTGAATGCCGTCCAGAATAATCCTACTACCAGCACACATGCCGTTGCCTCAGGAGTGTCTCATTGCAGTGTACAGCGTGTCTGGCATGAAAATTCCTTACACCCCTTTCATCTCCAAAGGGTTCAGTTACTGCTCCCCCAAAATCATCCTGCACGTGTGGCTTTTGCACAGTGGTTTCTCCAAGAAAGTGTTCAAGACTTGAATTTTCCAGCCTATGTTTTGTTCACTGATGAGGCTTATTTCACTTGGGAAAGCTTATTCAATCAGCACAATGCTCATGTGTGGGCTTGCTCACGACAACCCACACGGTGTGTGCCCCCATGTGGCACAAAGTATTCAAAGTATTCAAAGTATTTTATTATTTTCTGCGGGCTCCAGGGTTTCCCCTATCCGCCGCTGAAGAGTAACTGTACATTATTTACAATTTGTGGTTTTACAATACATCTTGATCCAGCATCTTCACAGGAATGATTACAAACATACTGTATAACCCTAACACTTGCAACTAAGTTATTACAATTTGTTGAAGGCACCAATTTCTGTATTAACCTTCACAACTTATACAACTATACAGATAGTTAGGACCTACCAGTTCGGTTACAATGAGATCCGATATATATCTTACAATTTTTACAATTTATGATTTACAATTTATGATTTACAATTTATACAATGTAAGATTTACAATTTATACAATTTAAGATTTACAATTTATGTACCTTTTTTACAAGCCGAAGTCCCAGGACACCGTCCACCCAACAGTGATCCTGGCACATCGACTTATATATTCTGAATGCTAATATTGCCTTCCGGCAATAAATACAAATACATTTCCTCATCAGAGGTCTTGTATCAATACGATTAATACCAAGGAGGCAACTATATACAGTGGTAGTACACTTATTACATTACATAATTATTCTCAGCCGGCAAGTCCTTTCCTTCTGCGGAAAGCCTTGTCTGCAAAGTTAGCCAGTGCCTCATAATTTTCTTTACATTCTAAAAACTTGGTGAAGTTATTTGCATCGTAAACTTCGGTCAATGCCTGAAGTTCAAATCGAATGTCTACATAATATCGACATTCTAAGATTATATGTTGGACTGTCTCCTCTGAGCCACATTTACAGAGAGGAGACGCAGCCAAACCCAGAGTAAATAACTTTGAGTTTAAGCTGCCATGCCCGGATAGAAGGAAAGTTAGGTGAAGACCCGGGTTAAACCAGGGCCAATGTTTTTTGTCAAATTCGGAAACTTGAGGTATAAAAAGGGTAGTAATTCTTCCAGTGTTGGCATTACTCCATTCGTTTTGCCATTCCTGGAGGAACTGGTTTCTTAATCTAGTGTTGTCTTCTTTCACTGGCACGTCTAGGTTTACAGAAAACTGGTTGAACTGTGCCGCAATACCCTTCCTTCTACAATACTGAAAGTAATTGTACAGCACTTCGTATTTAATTGGTAGTTTGCCGTTGATTACCTGTAATGCCGACGTTGAAACTGTGCGACAAGCTCTTGAAGTTGCAATCAGAAAGAAGCGCTGGGCTTGAGTCAAGATTTTTTCCACCATGACTCTGCGTATACTGGGGCCCCAAGCGCCCGCAGCATAACAGACAATAGGAATAAATATACATTTGTAGTACAGCTTGAGAGTAGAGGGTTTCAGACCCCAAGAACCTTTGGTAATTCTGATTATTTTGCCTGTCAAAGTCTTGATTTTGCTTAGTACGTATTTAGCATGGGTCATGAATTGAAGTTTGTTATCTAACATAATTCCTAGGTATTTGTACGAGTTAACTAATTTTATTGATTGTTCTTTAATCTTAATACATGGAGGTCTATTTGGGTCTAATTTTCCTTTGAGAAGAATTTGTTTTGTTTTGGGAACAGAAATAGTTAATTTATGTGTACTACACCACTCATCTAGGTCTGATAGGACTTCATTAGCACGGATTTCAAGTTGTAGTCTGGAGTTTCCAGAAACAAGGATAATTAAATCGTCTGCGTAGGCCATCTTTGTAGTGCAATTATGTTCGGTAGCCAGCCACCCATCAAGGACCACGTTCCAGCATACTGGTCCAAGAACTGATCCCTGAGGGCAACCGCGAGTCACAGGTCTCGCAACAGAGCAGGATCCACTGGAGACCACAAGTGATCGATTCTGGAAATAATCCGTGATGAGACGGTAAATAGGCACGGAGACCCTGGCCTCTCGGAACCTCTCCAGGACACTTTGCCACCAAACAGTGTCAAAGGCCCCATGTGGCACAACATAGCTTTGCAATAAATGTGTGGGCAGGTATGGTCGGTGACTGCTTAGTCGGCCCATACCTGTTACCATCCCGCACGAACTCCGCTAAATATCGGATCTTTCTTGAACAAGTTCTACCAGGGTTACTTGATGATGTTCCAGCAAATGTGAGACGCAACATTTGGTTTCAACATGATGGGGCACCTGCCCATTATGGAAGGTGTGTTCGTGACCATTTGAACAGGCGTTTTGGGTGTCGATGGATTGGCCGTGGTGGACCCGTTGCCTGGGCCCCCCACGCTCACCTGATTTATCAAGCCTTGATTTCTTTCTGTGGGGCCCTCAAATCTATCGTGTATGAATCGCCTGTGGAGACAGAAATGGATCTCGTGGCGAGACTCATCTGCGCTGCTGCTACTGTCAAAGAAACTCCAGGTGTGTTCGACCGTGTCCACCAATCCATGCTGCGTCGGTGTCCCGCATGCATCACATCTCATGGTGGAACCTTCGAGCATCTGTTGTAACATCATGAAATGCAACCATCTCATACTCCATTGATAATATTATGTCAAATAAATGTTTGTCACTAATTACTGTCTTGTGTGATTTCTGCTTCTCGTGCCTCTGCTAATACTTTTCCGTGACGTTTCCGGTTATGGGTTCCTATGCGATTCACATTCCTTTAGATGTTACCTACCTCCCCTAAACGTTTGTACCAATATTTTTGAGACACCCTGTATAGAGCAACCTGGTGCTATTCAACAGCATAGGTGCTGTATAAGCTTATACAGCACCAGTTAAAAAAATAGCAAATAAAAAAAAATATTTGATTTTTGCATTCTTTCCAATAATCTGTCCAAACCTTCCTTAAATTTATGCAAACTTTCCCTCTACAACACTAGGTCAAAGCTTATTACAACAACTGATTACTCTGTGGCTGAATGAGAATGTCCACATATCTATTCTGCAACTGTCCTCCTCCAATTTAAATTGATAACACATTGTGCATTTCAAGTCTTGTCTGACAAATTTCATTGGATACTATGATGTGGTTACAAAGGAACTGGATGCAAAAAATAATTTTGATATCATATACTTGAATTTCAGGAAAGCTTTTGACACTGTTGCACAGGGAAGAATGCTGTACAGATTGGAGCAGAATGGTATTAAGGGTAAGTTGCTACAATGGATACAAGGATGGTTGAGTGGAAGAAGACAGAGGGTGGTAATCAATGAGTGCTGCTCTTCGTGGACTTCGTAATGTTATTAGTGGAGTTCCACAGGGTTCGGTGTTGGGCCCACTGTTGTTTTGTATATTTATCAATGATAGTGATGAAGGTATATCAGGTTTAGTGTTGAAGTTTGCAAATGAAACAAAGATTGGCAGGGTTGTTAATGACAGTAATGGCAGCGTGCTACTGCAAAAGGATCTAGAAAATTTAGGCAGATGGGCTGAGAAGTGGCAACTGAAGTTTAACATTGACAAATGCAAAGTACTGCATATGTGTAGAAGTAACCCCAGAGAAACGTACCAACTCTGTGATACTACACTTAAGGTGGTAGAAAATGAAAAAGAGCTGGGAGTAATTGTGCAGTCAGATATGAAGTTTTCTGAACAATGAGACAGGCTGCAAGAGCAGGTCATGGGGTTTTGTCAATGATATACAGGAATTTTACTAGCAGGGAAAAGGAGGTGATTATCTCTTTGTATAAGGCAATGGTCAGGCCACGCCTTGAGTACAGATCTGGAGTCCTCATTTTAGGAAGGACGTAGATTTCCTTGAGTGTGTACAGAGAAGGACGACAACAAGATTGGTGAGGTGAATGAAGGGATACCCTTACCAAGAGAGGCTTAAGTTTTGCAAATTGCAGGACCTTGCAAGGTGATCTGATTGAGGTGTATAAGGCCTTGAATGGGTTGAGCATGCTGAATTCTGATGGGATTCTTCCACTTGCTCAGATTACGAACCTAAGGGGGCATAAATTCAAATTTAGGAAAGAGAGTTGTAGAATAGATGTACAGAAATTTGCCTTTAGCCAGCAGGTGGTTAATTGCTGGAACAAACTTCAATCTGTTGTTGTGGAAGTTGATAGCTTAAATAAATTCAAGGAGGATTTAGAGGGAATGGTTGTGTGAATTATTTTTTATTTTTTGGATGATGCTACATAAGCTCATATGCTTGCTTTCTTGCATCACATGCCTCTATTACTATTATCTAAGAAAAGGTCAGCATTCAGTTTACCTAAACTTTTTAAAACCTCAGTAGTGAAATTATGATATTGCCACCATGGGGTAGCTTGGGAAGTCAGTGCAGAGGTGGACTGGGTCAAAAATTCTTACCGGGGAAAACTTGAAGCAGCCCCATACTAGTGCTTATGGCCAGAATCACACTGGCCTTTGGTTCCCACGGGGTTTCCCTCTTATGGCCAGTCTGTCTCTGAATCAGTGGGAACCCCAACAGCTGGCTTAGTACAGTTATTAAACATCATGATGTGATCATTCGGCAATTTGATTGAAGGAGGGGGTACAGAATTTATAGTTTCAACTCTGAGCCTTTTTTACTTCAATTAGGTCACCATGCAGACCTAATTGAAACTTAATTTCTAGAGAATGCAATTTGGTAAACCCCAGCCTTTCTTGGTAAGAATATGCAGTATTCCAGATGTGGCCTAACCTTAGAATACAAGTAAATAATATTCCTGAGAGGAGAATTTTAATTTAAATGTATTACAATAAGATACAAACAAAAAAATACCAACAATTGTACAAGGGTAGTTTATTATCGAACAGAGGTGAAACTAAAAATTCTGGATTTCCCAACAAGACCTTTAACAACCTTACCAAGCCAACCGTTTCGCCATCTGACACCTCGGGCAATCAGTTCCCCCTCGCCACGGCAGACTTGGCGATTTAATAGTTTCGCTACCATTGAAGAAAAATTTAACTAGTTATTTGAATCTGTATACAGCATATCTTATATGTGAATCGCAAAAACAAAATTAACCGCTTACGTGATTCAATTTAAAACATCATTTCAGATACTCGCTCAAAGCCTCAGCCCACTATTAGGCACAACAAAATAATAGAGAAGAGGAAAGTTAAAGGTCCGTTAATTATAATAGCGCCATCTCAGTATTGCGTTATTATAAAATAAATCTCAATTAATAAAATTAAAAAAATAAAATAATAAATCTCTCAATTATAAAATAATTAAAATGAACTGTTCCAGTTCATTTTAATTATTTTATAAATTTAATATAAATTAAATTATATAATAATTTAATTTAATAATTTAATATAATAAAATTATAAATTTCAAATAAATAAAATTACTATAAAGGATGATATCCATGCCCATGTTTGGATGATTATCATCACGAACGTGAGACCCTGTTTGCCCTAATTTTTTTAAATATAACTTTCCATTATGTGCCTTGAATAACACAGGAGGTCTCAATTACACATGTTGCATGATTGAGCCCACCCACTTCTACAAATATCGAGAAACCAGCACAACAATTAACAAATGTTGTACTGGTTTCTCAATTAGTTTATTTCTCATTGATGCGAAAACCAGGTGGAACTGCAAATATATATACTGCCCTACCATTAATATCCGGACACCCCTCCATGGATGGGAAAACAGATCCTATGCATGAAACATGTCACAGAACATGCTATAAATTGCACACTGGGCTTCGAACAGACAATTTCAAAAGTAGGCATGCAAGATGACACGTTCAACAGAATTTATCACCTAAACAAATGGTAGACACCGATTAACGTGGTGTAAGGAGTACGAAACCTGAACTGTAGAGCAGTGGAAAACAGTGATATGGACAGAAGAGTAGAGGTTCGCACTCTACCTGTCTGATGGCCATTCCTGTGTGTGGCGAATGCTAGGGGAGCAGTTCCTTCCTGATTGTATTCTCCCAAACAATGAAGTTGTTGGAGGCAGTGTTATGGTATGGGGCTCCTTTTATGGTTTGGCTTGGGCCCATTAGTTGCTATCAACAAAAACATAAATGCTGTATGTTTATGCTTTCCAACATTATGGCAATACTTCGGGGAAGGCCCATACCTGTATCAGCAAGACAACGCGCCATGCCATACTGCTGTTATGACCTGAGCAGTATGGCATGGCGCGTTGTCTTGCTGATACAGGTATGGGCCTTCCCCGAAGTATTGCCATAATGTTGGAAGTTCATAATTGTCCAGGGTGTCCTGGTATTTCACAGCATTAGCATTAGCATTAGTAGAGGCATATGATGCAAGAAAGCAAGCTTATTCAGCATCAGCCAAAAAAAAAAAAAAAAAAAAAAAACACTACTCCCATTTCACCCCTCCGTTCGTTCGAAATACCTGTCCAGTTGATAGCCTAAATAAATTTAAGGCTCAGCTGGACAGGTATTTCGAACGAACGGAGGGGTGAAATGGGAGTAGTGTTTTTTTTTTTTTTTTTTTTGTGGCTGATGCTGAATAAGCTTGCTTTCTTGCATCATATGCCTCTACTAATGCTAATGCTGTGAAATACCAGGACACCCTGGACAATTATGAACTTCCAACATTATGGCAATACTTCGGGGAAGGCCCATACCTGTATCAGCAAGACAACGCGCCATGCCATACTGCTCAGGTCATAACAGAACAGTTTTAGGGTGTGGAAAAGTTGAACTGGCCAGCCCAGAGTGCTGATCTGAACCCTATCAGACATCTTTGGGATGCATTGGATCATCGGGTACGTGCATGTAGAGATCACGCAACGAACAAGGCAGAACTGGTGGCTGCGTTAAGGGCCACGTGGAGAAACATACCACCTGACATTTATAAAAAGTTGGTTGATAGTATGCTGTGAAGATTGAAGGCCGTCATAAAAGCAAAAGGTTTCAGCATAAAATATTAAATGACACAATAAAACCTCTTTTTTTGTCTAAAGGCAGGTGTCCAGATATTAATTGTATGACAGTGTATATTTACTTCAACAACGTCTGCATACTGACATATCACACTTTAACTTTACATATCAACTGTTAAACTAAACTTTACAGTATTCGGGTCTCAGCTTTTATAGATTCTGAAATTCATGGGTAGTCCAATTAAAACAGTTCCTGTAGAACGAGTAAAATTTCAATATAACCAAGGGATTTATAGAGATCAAGGTATGCATTGTTCGCACCTCTGACGTTTAGTCAATAGAGCTGCTGACACAGAAAGCTCGAATTAAGAGCTAAAGAGATTAAGATTCCATGATTTAGTGGTGTTCGTAACACATTTACAACCTTCTCTCACACATACTGTACCAATAAGTCGCTCTGGTCAACTGCTTTCATGTATCTATAGACAGCGGGAAAGATTTGATCAGGGCGTTAAAAAAAAAGAAATTGCTTTAAAAAATTGATATTACAGAGGGCCCCGTGGGACCTCCCTATGTGGTGAGGTCTGAGGCTAGTGCCTCATGTGCCTGTTCATAAGTATGGCCCTGTATATATCTTAACTAAGAGCATAACCCCTCCATCCCTTCTGTCCTGTCTCTTCCTGTATACATTGTACTCCCAATTTTCAGCATCACTTATGTCTGAGTGAAACCATATCACCACTATCCTTACAATGTCTGCATTTGATGACTTAATCAGTAATTCAAATAGATCAAATTTAAGTTACAATAGTCCAAGCATTAGTGTTTGTACACACTCTTACTCTTAGTTACCCAGACACAGCTCATATATTACCTGTTTCCATTACGACCCAAGGGAGGGCCTAAAATCTGCAACACTTTGCTTTCCATGGCTACTGCATTTTCCAACAGAAACAGTGCAAGAACCACCTTCATCTCTGCCTGTGGATGTAGTTAATCTGTTAATCTGTGTATATCCCCAAGCTAGCAGTTTTCCGACCCAACTATCACTGTCTTAATCCCATCAGTAAATATTCTTGCATACCCTCTCTTTAAGTGTATCCATTCCTG
Source organism: Mastigoproctus giganteus (assembly GCF_048544385.1). Taxonomy (NCBI): domain Eukaryota; kingdom Metazoa; phylum Arthropoda; class Arachnida; order Uropygi; family Thelyphonidae; genus Mastigoproctus; species Mastigoproctus giganteus. The sequence continues at coordinate 111,385,866 of NC_143588.1, forward strand.
TAAAAACAGTCACTCCTGTTAATAAGCACAGACCATGCTGGAAAAAATTCTACCTCATGAGCCTCACCCATTCTCTCCAGTGCAGAATTGAATGAAAAGGCTCTCAACGTATGTCTCTCTTTTATCATGTCTTTGCAGAAATGCAGACTTTCAAATTGAGTCATAACTCGCGAGTTTTCCCCAATATTGCCTTGTGTTGTTAAGTAGGTCTTCAAATCTCCTACTCTTAATATTATTATTGTCAACATGCACAACAAAAACATCAGACAAAAAAAATCTTCCTATTTCACAATTCCATTCCGTCCAATTGATTTTCTTGTTCATCCTTGAATTAATTTAAGCTATCCACTTCCACAAACACATGGCAGTTTGTTCCAGCAATCAACCACCTGCTGTCTGAATGCAAACGGCTGCATATACAGGGTGTCTCAAAAATATTGGTACAAACGTTTAGGGGAGGTAGGTAACATCTAAAGGAATGTAAATCACATAGGACCCCATAAGCGGAAACGTCACCATAAGTCAGCAGACGGCGTGGTAGTCGCCGCACGAACAGCATGCATCAATATATATGAACTGTGAACTGGCAAACATGCACCTAGTGTATGGATTAGCAGAGGGCAATGGATGAGCCACTCAACAAATTTATGGAGAATGCTTCTCAGACAGACATACCGGACCACCGTTTGTTTGCACGTGTATATCAAAATTTGTGCGATTATGGATCATTTAGAGGTAACAGGAGTAGCGCAGGCCGACCACATTCGATGTGGACTCCCGCTATGGAAGAAAGTGTGTTGAATGCCATCCAGAATAATCCTACTACCAGCACACGTGCTGGTAGTACTCTGCTTTAGGAGTGTCTGCCTCTGCCTTAGGAGTGTCTCGTTGCAGTGTACAGTGTGCCTGGCACGATTCCTTATACCCCTTTCATCTCCAAAGGGTTCAGTTACTGCTCCCCAAGATCGTCCTACACGTGTGGCTTTTGCGCAGTGGTTTCTCCAAGAAAGTGTTCAAGACTTGAATTTTCCAACCTATGTTTTGGTCACGGATGAGGCTTATTTCACTCGGGAAGGCTTATTCAATCAGCACAATGCTCATGTGTGGGCTTGCTCACGACAACCCACACGGTGTGCGCCCCCATGCTGCACAACATAGCTTTGCAATAAATGTGTGGGGAGTTATGGTCGGTGACTGCTTAGTCGGCCCATACCTATTACCATCCTGCATGAACTCCGCTAAATATTGGATCTTTCTTGAACAAGTTCTACCAGGGTTACTTGACGATGTTCCAGCAAATGTGAGACGCAACATTTAGTTTCAACATGACGGGGTGCCTGCCCATTACGGAAGGTGTGTTCATGACCATTTGAACAGGCATTTTGGGTGTCGATGGATTGGCCGTGGTGGACCCGTTGCCTGGCCCTCATGCTCGCCTGATTTATCGAGCCTTGTTTTCTTTCTGTGGAGGCCCTCAAATCTATTGTGTATGAATTGCCTGTGGAGACGGAAATGGATCTCGTCTGCACTGCTGCTACTGTCAAAGAAACTCCAGGTGTGTTCAACCGTGTCCGCCAATCCATGCTGCGTCAGTATCATGCATGCATCGCGTCTCATGGTGGAACCTTCAAGCATCGTTGTAACATCATGAAATGCATCCATCTCGTACTCCATTGTTAATATTGTCAAATAAATGTTTGCCACTAATTGTGTCATTTCTGCTTCTTGTGCCTCTACTACTATTTTCCCATGACGTTTCCGGTTATGGGTTCTTATGCAATTCACATTCCTTTTGATGTTACCTACCTCCCCTAAACATTTGTACCAATATTTTTGAGACACTCTGTATAAGGAGAACCAGAGACCTGTATGTAGTACTCAAGATGTGGCTTGACCTTGCCTTATACAATGGGATATGGTAGTAGTAGGGTTTTAGGAGCCTCAGGACCTAAAGCCATATTGCTCCACAGGGTCGGACCAAGGTAACTATTACCCCAGCCAGAAATGTTATTTCGGTTCCCCTTTGCATATCCTAGAAATCTTTGTGCAAGTGCAGCAACCCCGAGCTATAATCACCAGTCCTTTCGGAAGGGCTGTTTGATGTCTGAAATAAGACATCAAATTTTGATGGCAATTTATATCGATCCAAGTGATGTCAGAATGGACGCAAGTTCTGAACCGTAGAAGAATCTTTCGATCGATACTTCGATTTCGACATTATGTATTGATATATAAATTGAAAAATCAAAAATAAATATGTCAAAACAAATAAGCACAAAATATACCGATCGAAATTTCAATATTTTCCAACATTCAACAGCGCTCCCTCCCATTCGGAATGCATTTAGTATTTGATGATGGAAAATTATGTAATACAAGCTAGTGAAAAACAATGCTCTTTATTAAGCTACAATATACAAGAATCATTTTTTCAAATTTATACAAATCCTTTATCACACAACAGTCCATGGGCTACAATTGCACAGAGCATACTGATCTAAAATTTAACCTTAGTGTCTATAATACCAAGCCATAACATTTACAATAATTCCTTATGTACTGTATAAGTTATTAGATACATATGACATTAAATTTTACATTACAATAAGTACATTATAAGGTGATTAATTAAAATTTAAAACAATAGTGAAGGAAACAAATTTCAAAAATATTTTTTTCTTGACTTGAAGTCCACAAAATTTTTGCTGATGTCAATTCATTGGAGTCATTTTCTGTCAATAATAAAGCTAATAAATGTAATTGTTCATTTCCCATAGTCGATCAAAGGTGTTTTTTAAGTTTTAATTTGCTAAAACATCTTTCACAGGCAGCAACTGTAATAGGAATTGTTAGTAAAATTCTCAATGCTACCCATAAATTTGTTAGAGCATTCTGAAGATTTAGTGTCAAGTGCTGAAGGGGAACTTAAATGGTCTGGAATTAAATTATTGAGTGATTTGATTTCATCAAATAATTCTATACTGTTAATATCCAAACAACTTCCATCTGAGAATCAATTCTAAATTTATGCAACATTTCTTTAGTTCAATTGAGTTTGGCATTTTCTTTAAATCAAATAAAAAGCTCCAGGTCTGTTGAAAGATTCGTTTGTTCAAACCGTTCTTTCATAGAAGATATTTAGCCCCAGGGGCGCACATCTGGTGAGTATGGGCTTGCCGCACCTAGGGTTCTTTCTTAGTGAGTTCTTCTCTTTCTTGGTGATTCCTTTCTACTTCTGACCTCTCTTTCTCTCTCTCACAGGGTAACTCGGGAATTTTTTTTGGCTGCTGCAGCATAAGCCTCAGGCTTTCTTGCACCATATGGCTAATAATAATAATAATAATAATAATAATTACTCTGTCCAAAATAGTGTTGAATACATTTAGTTCGAAATTCTTTTTAGTCTCCAATAACATGGTCAGTAGATTCATAGTTGAACCGCTTTTTGTCTGTAAAAATGAATTCTATTGGAGACAGGTGTAAAAACAGGTCTTTTGAAGACTGGAAAAACAGGTTCTAAAGAAATTGTTTTTACAGGTTCTATTACCAGAAGTTCTGATCTCTTTTGCTTCAACTAAAGCATTTGCAAATCCATTCAATCGATATTCAATTATATATTCAGTGCTAGATTTTAATATTAACAGAATTTAAATCCATGGTACTTAATTGCATAGCTTTGCTTACTGTATTTATATGGTAGAGTACATCATACCAAGTAATCAGCATTACCAAAAGGAGAAATCACAGTTGTTTGAACAGCAACATCGGATGCACTTTGACGAAGTGTTATAAATGCACACAAATTTCACTAATTTGATACCTTAAGAGCTTTAAACAATCAATAAAAAAAACAAAAAAAAAACAATCAACATGACTTTCCCAACATGTTTCATAAAGCGGTTTAACTGTGACGTTTTGGCACTGTATCAATTAAAATTTTCCATCTTGCCACAGATGCAGAAAATAAAGGATATGTTGTATAATGCCAAAATGCATTATACAACATATTGTGTGCAAGACATTGCAGCATCTTCATTCACCAAATTTAAAGTAAACCAGACCTTTGTTTTCATATAGAATTCAGTTTTATTTTTATCATTATTCTTAACTGATATTAAAATACGTCACTTTGGCAAGAGTTTCAAAAATGTTGTAAAAACAACAAAATTCACTGAGAGAATGTTGTTCAGGGCAATATGAGCTAACATGACGTATCCAACTGCACAAGATTTACAGCAAGAGTAGCAATAATAAAAAAAATACTACTATAGCCTCAAAAAAACCTCTCCATATTACATAAACTCATTAGCAACTGAATGATATATGGTCATTCGTAATGCTTTTGATGAGGGGAAAAAGGAACGAGCAAGCATTACTGGAAAATAACCCTCTCCTATACTTATAATCATGTACCCATTAGCAATTTTGGCTGTGGAAGGCAGTATATGCTGCTGAGAGTGGCTGTTACATTTATTATTGTATTTCATATATACATAGTTTCAATATGAGCAGTTTTATAATTTTTCCATTTCTATTTATAAAGTAGACTACAGAATATTTCCTGGTTAACCGTGTAATATGTCAGGAAGAATTTTGCTATACAAGTCAAAATGACGTATTTGGGAAAAATTTCATAAATAAACCTATATCATGAAAATTAATACCCAAAAATACCCCATCTCCTGAATGTGGTATTTTATATCCTTCAGTATTTGTTTCAGTTCCCAATACCTTGCAAATTATTTGAGACATTTTCCAAAAAAAAAAAGTTTCTTGTGAGTGTGAATCTTGGTAACAAATGTTTCATAACTGTGTGATTGTGAATATGTCATATCATATATCTTATAAGAGTTTCTCATTAGTATGCAGTAATAAATGATTTTTCATATTACGTTTTGATGAAAGCGCTTGGTCACATATTTTGCAATTAAAGGGTTTTTCTCGAGTGTGAACCAACAGGTGTCTTTTTTGACTACTTGACTGCGAAAATGCCTTGCCACATATTTTACAAGTGAAGGGCTTTTTACCAGTGTGAATTAACAAATGTGTTTTTAGAGTGCTTGACTGTGAAAATGTCTTGCTACATATTTTACAAGGGAAAGGTTTCTCACGAGTATGAACTCGTAAATGTCTTTTCCAACCACTTGATTCAGCAAATGATTTGCCACATATTTTACAAGTAAGGGGTTTCTCATGAGTGTGAACTCTTAAATGACTTTTTAAATTACCTTTTGATAAAAATGCCTTTCCACATATTTCACAAATGAAAGATTTCTCTTGGCTATGAGTTATTAAATGTCTTTTCAAATTATATGCTTGTAAACATGCTTGGCCACATATTTCACAATAGAAGCGTTTCTCTCGGGTGTGAATTAAGAAATGTATTCTTAGATCTCCTAATCTCGTAAATGCTTTGCTACATATTTCACAAGAAAAGGGTTTCTCCTGTGTGTGAACTAATAAATGCTTTTTTAAATCTCCTGATGCTGCACATGCCTTGCCACATATTTCACAAGTGAAGGGCTTCTCTTGAGTGTGAGTCAATAAATGTCTTTTCAGGTTGCCTGATCCTGAAAATGTCTTGTGACATAATTCACAAGGGAAAGGTTTCTCTTGAGTATGAACTAATAAATGCTGTCTTAGGACTGACGATCTTGAAAATGCTTTGCCACATAATTCACACGAAAAGAGCTTCTGAGTACGAACCAATACATGTTTCTTTAAATGCCCCAATTTTAAAAATTCTTTGCCAACTATATCAAACGAAGGATTTCTCTTACATGTGAATATTTTTTTTACAATGTCTGATTTAGATAATACCTTGCCAGATACTTTTTCACACATTTCTCTTGAGTGTGAACTACAAAGTGTCTTTCCAGAAGACTAAACTATACAACATTTTCCCAAGCCTTACACAATTGACGTGTTTCTGTCCATGATCAAATTTCTTTTGCTAAAATATAAATCTTCTATAACTGGTTTTCTGCAATTGATTTTTTTTTTAATAACTCCTTCTTGAATGAAGTTCTGCTTACTTGTAATCTGTGCAAATGAATTATTTTCTGATTCTGTTATTTTCTGTGGGAAGGTTGTCTTCTTGCAAAACAATCACCCTGTATATTTCACTAGCACACATTTTTAGCCTTCTTACATGATATGAAATTAAAAATTCTCTTTGATCTGTTCAATGGTAAATAGATCAAAGATGATGCTTTGGATGCTCCTCAACAATACTTAGTTTTTAGTTGAATTATAAATGTATTCTCCTCTTGAAATCTGAAAAAAAAAAACAAAAAAAGAAAATGTTAGCAAGTGATACAAGAAAGCAAGCTTATACAACAGCAGCCAAAAAAAAAAAAAAAAATCCTCATTACCCATCCACTGCCTCTAATAATTTGTCTAGTTTCCACTTAAATTTATTCAAACTTCTACAGCACCAGATGGAAGTTTGGTCCAACTAGCTGCCTGCTGGAAGTAAATTTCTGCACCCATTCTGCAATAATCCTTCCTCAATTTAAACTGCTATCCCTTCATATGTGTGTGTGTGTTGTCTGACCAAAAGGTACAATAATATCCTAATATCAGGATTTAGTTTACACAATCCGCTGAAATCCTTAAACACTCAATCACATCTCCTCACAGATGCTAATTTTAAGAATGCGGCAATTTGCAGTATTGAATTTGAAGCCTTTTTGCTAAGAGTACCCTTTTGTTGATCTCATTAATCTCATTGTCCTTCTCTGAATACATTTCAACAGATCAATATGTCGCCTAAAATGAGGCTTCCAGACCTGTATGCAATACTCAAAATGTGGCTTAATCACTACTTTATACAATAGGATAGTCATCCCTTTTCTCTACTGGAAAAATTCGATATGTCATTGACAAAATGCCAAGCTGTCCAAGCAGCCTGTCTGCACTGTTCAGGTAACTTGATATCTGACTACAAATTTACCCTGAAGTCTTTTTTCCTTCTCCACTACGTTCAGTGTTACATCACAAAGTTAGTATGTTATTTTGAGATTACTGCCACCATATACAGTACCTTGAACTTGTCAATATTGAATTGCCACTTCTCAAACCATCTTCCTAATTTTTCTAGGTCTTGTTGCAGTAGCACACCCTGATTACTGTCATTAACCACCCTGTCAGCCTTTGTATCATGTACAAAGTTAGATATTAAGACTGATATACCTTAATCAATATCATTAATAAATTTTGAAAACAATGGTCCAGGAATGAACACTGGGTACTCCGCCAAATACATTAGTTCAAGAAGAGCAGTGCCCACTAATAACCACTGTCTTCTCTCGCTCAACCATACCTTCATGCGTAGGAGTAACTTGCTTCTAATGCATGCCATGCTGCTCCAATTTGTACAGCAGTCTTTTATGTGCAATGGTATCAAAAGCTTTTCTGAAATCTAAGCATATGACGTCAAAATCAGTTTTTGTATCCAGTTCTTTTGTTACTGCAAAAACAGTGTCTAATAAGAGCGGTGAGAAAAAAAATCACTCTTTAATATAATGCTTAAAATTATTCATGCTTTGATTGACATATAACCAGATTTCATGCCTAAATGGTCCTGCATTACTTCATCAGCCATTATTTTCCGGTTTTTTTTGTTTTTTTTTACATTTGGCTTTAATAATTTCTGTTTCAATTTCCTCTCTGCACAAAAATCATCTAGTTTCCTGTTAGAATTATATAAACTTCTCCACCCCTAAAAAATTCTTCACAAGTGAGCAGAGGCAGATTGGCTATAAGACTTAACAGGGAAACCATGGTGGGCCAGAGGCTGGTGTGATTTTCTATATTACACTCTGACCTCCGATACACTCTGTTTTCCCCAGTAATGATTTTTGACCCAGTCCATCTCTGTGAGTGAGTATAGATGCAAAATACCTATTCACTTTGTCAGCAACCTGAGCAGCCTCATCAACAATTAAGCCATTCATAACTAGCCAACCAGTGCAATTCATTCCCTTTCTTTTAGTGATTACCTAAGTAAAGGTTTTGCTAAAGACTTCTCATTGACTCGACTACAGACTACTTTATATCTACTACATACTTCAGTATCACCAAATAATTTAGATGCATTCCACATATTTTTCTTCTCTGCAATGAGTCTTATTAGTTCATCAGAACAAAGTTTCTGGCATTCCCTCCCTTCCCATCTCCTTCAACCCATACACAGTACTAAGTATACTATGGGTTTTGATATGTTTCATGTTTGGGGGTTTTATAAAAATAAATAAATAAAAAGAAAAATGGCCTAAGCCTTAAAGCATATCGCTCAGTTGGTATAAAAAGCTTATAGTTTGAATGATTACATCCATGAATTTAGAATTTGCTCATGGTAGCTACATCAGTTGATCCCACTGCACAAAATTTAAAAACTGTCTGAGACACTGTACAAACCTTTATGAAAGCAAAAGCCTTTCCTCTTGCCTTTGACAGTAGTTATATTTTCAAATAAATCCCATATCAACACAACATAATCAATGTGACCATCTAGTGATTCTTTCATTTCCAGATCCTAATGCATGAAGAGTCACTGCTGATTGTCAGATCAAGGGAATTGCTTTCTCTAGTTGTCTGTCTAAATATGCTGATGCAGAAAACAGTCATCCAAGAAATCCAGTGTTACTACTATGTGAGTGATCAACCCACAAGTTCCAGTCAATACCTGGAGAGTTAAAATCCATTATTCTACAACATTCTAATTTTCCGGCCCACTCTTATTTCTCTGTACAGTTGTTTGTTTTACTCAGAGTCATAGGCCTATAACACACTGCTACTCTTTTGTTTTCCCTGTGCTTATGTCAAACCAAACTGACTCAGCATTGCACTGGCCATTGATATGGACTGGTTGCACTGCCTTAGATTATGTGCTTCTTAACTATGAGCATACCCCACACAATCTTTTCTATATGCTTTGCCCGCCCCAAACTCAAATTGGGTGTGCGTTATTATTATTATTAGCTATATGGTACAAAGAAGCCTGAGGCTTATACTGCACCAGCCAAAAAAAAAAAAAATTTCTGAATTACCCTAAGAGAGAGAGTCAGAAGTAGAAGGGGAATCACCAAGAAAGAGAAGAATGATGATATCCAGCTCAGGACCCTGGGTGTGCCAAGCCCACACTCACCAAATATGAGCCCCTGAAGTTAATATGTCTGAGTAACACCATGTTCCCAATATCCCTACATTTAATGAGCAGAAACACAGTAAATAACTTCATCAAATTTATTTACTGTGCTCATAACACTAAGTATACATGCACCTGTTTTCAGTCTTAGTAATCCTAACATGGCCCATGTATTTGCTTTTGCCATAAGAATTCCCTAGCAGGCTCTGCAATCTCTGACATCGCAGCTTCCAGGCTTCTTCATATTCCATGCAGCAGCCATGAAAGCAGTGCAAGAATCACTTATAAATCTGGCTGTGGCTACTATTAATCTATTGGTCTGTTTATCCATCCCAAGCTAGCAGTCCTGTGACTCACTTAACATTGACTCCATAGTATCAGTACCCTTTGCACCACTTTAATATTAAGTGCATCCCACCCCCTGTGAAAAGAAAGAGGTCTTGCAGCCCTTTCTTTCGCTAGTCTCCGGAACATGGTGCACCTTTAGCCTGCCATGGTCTTGGAGTGTTTATTTACCCCATTCCCGCTGTTTTAAAATAGGAAAACGAGTTCCCGATTTTAAAACAGCGGCAAGGGTGGGATAAACACCCTAACTAACGCTAACCATAGCAGGTTAGGAACATGATTTTCAAAGGGGCACCGTGTTCTGGACTTTTACCCTTTCTTTTTACAGTGGTGCAATACTCCTTTCTTAATACTAAAGGAGCCTTGCATTCCTTCAATATTAAGTGCATACTGTTAACAAACACAACATAGGCGGAGAAAAATTCTCCGAATCTCCAAACATAAATAAATAAAAATAAATTTAACTTACTAATTCGATTAAAAATGTTTTTTTTTTTTTTTTTTTTTTCGTTTCTGGTCACATCCAATAATAACTGTTGGTAATCCTACAGACTGGCGAAGTAAACACAAAACAAGCAGAGAATGGACTTTTAAAAGACAGATGAGAACCAAATACAGATGAGAAATTTTGTTTTTTTGTTGCAGCGCCCTCTCAGAATTTTAAACCGTCCTAAAGAGTTCATATTAATTTCATCTTGGTGTTTTTTTTTTATCTTGTAGAAAAGACTTGCTTTTCTATTTTTAATGTTAGTATCAGATTGTGTATACAAATTCAGAGACCGAGGAAATACTTATTCCAAAAACCGTCTCTTACTGTATTTGTGACTTACTTATTACATACTAAGAATCATACATGGCATTTATAAATTTTATAGGAAATGTTTTAAAATGTTATGAACTGCAATTTTTATTTCATTGTAATTTCTCAAATATTCATCTTTCTTTTCCTTATAGCAGATTAGTTTCTAAATCTGCGGTATAATACATGATAATAAGAGTATATTTCACGTTATTTTTCATTGCTGTTGTGTTATCCAACCGGAAATGTTAGACGGACATTATGAATCTCCCTTTAACGTTTACAGGTATGAAAAAATATCCATGCAAATTTACATCTCAAGCTCTTCTTTTAGTTGAAAATTGAAAGTTCAGTGTATATTAAGTTATTTAAAGAGTTTATTGGCAATAAAAAAGGCTAGTGATAAAAAGAACTGAAAGTTAATTTCGCTAGGAAGAAAAGGTAACTGATATCTTTTTTATACTCCGGCACGACCACAGATCAGTGGAGTTTACAATTAATACAACTAATACAGACGTTAATCATATTTAGCAGTCACGGGCTTGAATCCTGGTCCACTCAGAGAGTGTGTGCCGCTGCACTCGCGATCCTGATCACTCGGCTACATCATTCAAAATCTCTCTCTCTCTCTCTCTCTCTCTCTCTCTCTCACACACACACACATCTGCCCTACAACCGTCTTTTTTCAATTTGAATCTATGCCCTCTCATGTGATTATTCTGGGCAAGAGGAAGAATTCCATCAGCATTGAGCACGCTCAAACCATTCAAGGCTTTATACACCTCAATCAGATAACCTCACAGGTGTCTAGTCTCCAGACACTGTAATTTGCAAAACTTAAGCCTTTCTTCGTAAGAGCAACCCTTTGTTCTGTTTACTAATCTTGTTGCCCTTCTCTGTACTCGTTCCAACAGCTCTACATTCTTCTTAAAATGGCCTCCAGACCTGTATACAGTACTCAAGGTGTGGCCTATCCATTGCCTTATACAAGGGGATAATCACCTTCTTATCCCTGCTAGAAAAATTCCTGTATATCATTGACAAGCTACCATGAGCTACTCTTGCAGACCGTCTGCACTGCTCAGAAAACTTCATATCTGCCTACACAATTACCCCAGGCCCTTTTCATTCTCTACCACTGTCAGCGTGGTACAACAGAGTTGATACGTTACTCTGGAATTACTGCTTCCCATATGCAGTACTTTACATCTGTCAATGTTAAACTTCATTTGCCACCTCTCAGCCCATCTGCTCAACTTTTCTAGATCCTGCTGCAGCAGCGTACTGTCATTAACAACCCTACCAACCTTCGTATCGTCTTCAAACTTGGACATTAAGCCTGATATAACATTATCAATTTCATTTATAAATACAGAAAACAACAATGGACCCAACACTGGACCCTGAGGGACTCCACTAATAACATTAGTCCACGAAGAGCAGTGTCCATTGATTACCACTCTCCTGTCTTCTCACACATGACCGGTTATGGCGCAAGCCTCATCACAAGAAGTATAAAAGCGACTAATGGGGGAAATCCTGGGGTCCGCAACAACTACACATAAATAATTAATACTTTATTATGTTAGGGTCACCTATACGGACATTTCAGCTGCAATTTATACTTGGTCAGTAAATTGAGTGTGTGCTCTGGTCGATTTGCCTGTTTTGCTGGACGGAAGAAAACCCCGTTTTTCCTGAGAAAACCTTGCTAAAAACGTCTGAGACCGATTAACTCAGCTACTGAGTGAACAAAGCCCATAAAGGTTCCTCGTGTCATCGATGGGATTCGCACCTGGGCCTTTTCCACTCGGTGTGGGAAAGACTGTGACGATACTGTGCTACATGCGCATACTAATAATAATTAATTATGGTCTATCTGTGTTTCCCTGGTTTTGGATTAGGCTGACATTGTTGTAGGATTTCAGGCACATCAGCAAAGTAAGGCATACATATGTGTGTAAATTGCGTGTGTTCTGTGTCGATTTGCTTTTTGCTGGACAAGCAACCCGATTTTCTGGGAGAAAATACCAGGTACCCTTGCCTGACAGCAGCTAACTCATCCATGTTGCAATAAAGCCCATAAAAATTCCTCGCATCATTGACAGGATTCAAACTGAGGTCTTTTCCAGTCGGTGTGGGCAGGACGGTGGTTATACAAATTGTGCTACATATGAAGGCTATACTGACATAAACACATTTTCTGAACAGTAGACAACTTTTGCAGCTTTCTGGGTAAATTGCTGTTTGTTGTGAAAAATATTTTCATTTTCAGCCCTTTCACTTACTTTCAAGAGGTATTTGGCCTAATAATGCCTGATATATTTTTTCACGGCCTATACAACTAAATTATAAAACGAACATAGCGTCCCTTGACAGAGCTAAGCTTTTACTTTCAAATTCAAACACCCCAGGGGTGCGCTCGCCGTAATACTACACCACAGTGACGTCACCCGTTCTCCTGAGCGGACAAGAATGTTGATCGAATGCAAAGGTCCGAAGAACGGTGAAAATTGTTATATGATACGAGTAGAAATTACCAGAACAAGACACAGCAGGTCTTGCATAACAAGACCTTTATAAAGATATTAATTGTCACTACGACTCCGTGCATGGTACAGTATCCATTTAATTCTTCCCCCCCCACATAGTTGACTCGTGAGAATAAGACAATTCTTAGGGAGCGCAGTTGAGGGGATGCGGAGGTATATATTGGAAAAGGGGAAGAAAGACACAGAGACACAGTGATCTTGGTGCAAGACATGACTGAAGAAAGAGTAGTGATAGTTTTGGCCGATTTTTGTCATTATGTGAAGAAGAGGTAAATTAATAATTAATAGGAAAAGATGAGAAAAGAACTATATTGATGTCTGGAACAGATTCCCCCCGAGGCGTTGCAGAATATTTTCGGGTAAGACAACCCTTATTGTTTAATAACAAACTGTATTAAATCACCCAAAAGCCAACCTATTACCTGCATACGTTTTAATGTATTTATAAGACACCTTTCCTCACATAAATATACCCCGACAACTGTATTGTTTTCTTAGTATTCAACTTTAATAATAATGCGACTTATTAATTTAATTGTCAATTACTAATTACACTATTAAGATAATATAATTACCTGTTTCATATTTTGAACAGTGGTATGCTCTGACAAACACTAATTATTTTGTACTTGCTAAGGAATTAGTGGAAAAACCATATGAAGAATATTACAACATTGTAATATAGCTAACAGCAAGATAATGCTTGCATTCAATTAATTTGTCTAACAATTAAATACCAATTAATCTAACTTATGTACCAGTTATATTGTACTCACTTGTATACATATATGTTAAATAAACCTTATTTTGTTTGTTATTATTTTGCGTTCTGATCATTCTTTCTAAATTACATACAATTCACTGAACAATAATTATTTTTAAGAATCATTTATGGCGGCATTTCGAACCAGCCCTTAGCTAAGAGTTGTTTCGGGATGAAAAACACAACGCAATTCTGTCGCTGCGAGTACGCTCACTGTGACATGTTGAGTGAGACTTGAGGGCGCAGGATTTTGTCCTAATTTGAACCACTAGATAGATCATTCGAAACCCAGGCTTTTCTGGAATTCACATGATATTGTGCTGACTTGCTATAGCGAGGATTCACGAGTATATTGATAGGCAAGAGCATAATATGACGGAAAAGCCTGTGGAACACTGGTTGCTAATCGTGACCAGGATGAAATGTGCTTTTGCGGGATGAAAAACCTTTTTTTTTATATATGAAAGCTTGTGAGTTATGAGGATTACTGTAAACTGAAGAGCAAAGCACAACAAGAGTAACTGTGAATAGAAGACAAATAAGGGATTAATGTGGTAATAGAATAAAAGGGAAACGTCTAACACTAGTGATTTTGTGTGTATACAGAGAATGGTTAGAGACATTTTATTATTATTTTTTTTCTTTTTCAGCAATACAAATAACATAGTCCTCAAGTACATACACAGTAGTAATACATACAACTAGAAGCATTTAGTAGTAGTTAATTGATTTGTCAAAACAAATAATAATAATAAATTACAAAAAAAAAAATTCTAGTTGCTATATGTTAGAAACTCATTTTGTTTTTAGCATTGCTCAGTACTAACTGTTTAGTTCTGTTTCAGCTACGTAAAGGTAAGTACACTATTTTGGAGGGACCTTTCCACCCCAAATTTTACCCAAATATTAGTAGTGTCATCTAATTTAATATAGACACTTATAAATCCAACATGGAAGAACAAATCCCACAAACTTCAACCGACCTTTCTGCTGCATTGTTTGATACGCAACAAACGCAAGCCCCGCCCGAAACAGGTAGGCTGCGTGTGGCTAATATCGCAGGTTACCTAAGTTTGGTGCCTACTTTTTTTGGTACAGACGAAGGCCCATCGGTCCAATATTTTTTTGAAACTTTAGAAAGCGTAGGGAAATTAGCGGCTTGGGAAAGCTCAGAAATGATCGCCATTTCAAGATCTAAATTTCGTTCTTTGGCATCAGAATTTCTAGCACAATCCACTGAATTGCGTAAGGAAGAAAATTATAACGTGTTCAAAAATGCTTTCTTAGCTCACTTTGAAAAAACGGAACCCATAGTCACTTGTTTAAGCGAATTCGCTAATACTGTGCAAAAACCTGACGAAAATGTCGCCAGCTGTGGAGCCCGAATTCAAAACCTGGCAAGAAAGGCGTTTAAGATACAGAATGAAACCCCTGAAGCAAAGTCGATTTTAGATCAGGCAATGTTAGCCCAATTTCTTAGGGGTGTTTCAAATAAAATTAAAAGGATAGTCTTGTCACAAAACCCCCTCACTTTCCATCAAGCAATTGTTATTTCGAAACGAGAGGAAACAAATGAACTTATTACAGAAACAAAACATAAACCAGTTAATGCCATATATTGTCAATCTAATAATGAAGTAGTCGGTAGCCAGCAGGAAAATTATTTTGAAAAATTTATTAAACCTTTACAAAATGAAATACTGGACTTAAAACAATCACTTAAAGCATTAGCTGTAAGTAACGCGACTTGTAATAATTTACAAACGCCAATTTACGAAACGGAACGATGTCAAAATTTTGATACTGCAGCTTATCCATTTTTTCCTTCCTACAATCAGTGTTGCCAACTCTTAATAATATTTCCCGCTAGCCGCATACTCAAAATCCGCTATTTTTAACACTTAACCCGCCAAATTTTTTAAATTTTCATTTGTTTGTACTTTGTAGTGAATAAAAACAAACAAACAAATAGTATATATAAATAGTTATTTATTTTCTGTTTTTAATATAAAATCAATATCTAAAAATCGAAATTAATTTCGAAATTCAATATCTCCTCATCATATGCTTCTTGTGTACCTATTTTGCGAAGCACTTCTTCAGGTAAAACAATTTTTACAACACTTTTCAACTCTTTTGAGCCCGTGTCGTACTGATAAGATTGCATTAACCATGCCAACACTCATTCTGTTGCGTGTTTTGTTTTTTACTAGATTTAAGTTGCTGAATATTCTTTCCACATCTGCATTGGATAATGGCAAAATTAAAATACCCAATGCAAATTGGCTAATTTCTTTAAATGGATTTTCACCGCTTGCATCTGGATATTTCTAAACTTCTGACCAAAACTTCATTGTATTGTTCATGTTTTCCCATTTAACAAGAGTAATGTTTATATACTGTTGCTCATTTTTTTCAATTTGATTCAAAAGATTTGTTTACTCTTTGTACTTCAGATAAGATAGGTTTTAAAAATAAAATATACGCTAAATTACTTTCATCTTTGAACATTGAATAAAGAAGTTGTGCAGTATAACGTTTGTAAGTCAAACGAGTTATTTCAAAATTTTAATTCAATATACTGTTCTAAAATTCTTGTTATAGCAACTTCAATGGATAATCACCTTGTTTGACACGAATGAACTATGTTTTTCGGATCTGCACCATCGTTTATGGCACTGTATAAATATTTGAATTGATTTTGTCGGTTGGTGGATTTCCTAAACCAATTATAAGTTTCAGCGATCATGAATTGTAGACTTCTAGGGAATGTTTCGCGGGTTGCATGAGGTACTGCTAATTGCAAAGAATGACATACGCATTTAATTAATATCAATTTCGGTACATCGGACTTCAAATGTGTATAAACGCTGTTATTAACTCCAATCATAACGCTAGCATTATCTGTCCCAATGCCCACAAATTATTTAAATTCTGGTTTAAATCGTTTCAGCTAATTCTTCATATTATTTTTGGTATATTGTAATTATGGAAGGTAGATTAAATGATACTGAAAATAGACTAGCTCTGATGCCGTAGCCTAGTGGTCAGGCGCGCGGGTGCATAAGTACACGTGCCTTGAGTGACCGTGGTTCAAGCCCGTGACTGCTGAATACGGTACTGTTTCTTGTATTCTGTGTATCTTGTAAACTCCTCTGACCGTTTGGTCGTCCCGGAGTATAAACAGAAAATTTATTTAAAGGAAGTTTACAATTTTCCAGCATTATTTTAATTGAATTTGAAATATTTTCAGCGTTACATTGATCTAATTCTACAAGAGCTAAGAATGTAGAAACTCTTTTATCGAATTGCTCATCATAATACACAATTGCAATACCTAATAGTTTTGTTACACTAATATCGTGTGATTCATCTAGTAACAAACTATAATTTGAAAAGCCATTGAGCACTGACTATAATAAATCTTTCTGAAAGTGAGGGTGTAGGATATATTTTATAACGCCGTTGCATTTTGTTCGATGAATTTTTAAAGTTTTGGCTGTTTGATCTTGGAATGCATTCTTACATAATTCACCAAGGTGGTCTATTGCCAGTATTGACGAGTGAGCACAAACAAACAAACTTAACTTTGCTTCAGCTTCCACTATTTGTAAATTCTTGGTGGGAAAATTTAATTTAGATTGGTTGCCTGATCTATTAGGTGAAAATGGTTCTTCTACTGACTTAATATGTTTGAAAGTTTTTAAATGACTTTTAATGTTATGTCGGTAATTCGGATCGCATTTCTTGGAAGCCAATCAAATACGACGAATAAAAATTATTCAGTGCCATTTCTTCGCGGTTTCAAAAAAAGGCGTCATTAGAATTTTTCCCACATTTTTAGATTTGATTCAACAATTAAAGCTATGACCCAACGGTCAGGTAGTTTGACAGCGGGCGTAACTACGTAAAATTGTTGGGGTTCTCCTCAGGGAAATTCCAAGAATAATATAAAACCGATTCTTCGCTTTATAAAAAAAAACAAAAAAAAAAATTATGAAATATGATATCCCTACTATGTTTACGATGTATATCAATAAAACATTTCAATTATGAAATATTTTTATTGTTAATTAAATAATTAATTGAACAATTAATTTAATATTTGTTAAATAAATATTTCTTAATTTAAATGTTACATTGCCAAAATATATAAAATGCTAAACATTTATACTCTTCCCGCTAAAAAATCCGCTATCCGCTATTTCATATTTTAATCCGCTAAACCTGAAGCAATTATGCTAAATCTAGCGGGAAAACCGCTAAAATGGCAACACTGCCTACAATAACAGAGCGCCCAGTTTTACGTATTCGCAGTCTGAAGAGCAAAGAGACGCTATGCCCTCAGGTGTCAGTAGCAATGAACTCGCCCAAAGTGAGAGACGCGTTCCTGCTCCGTGCTATGCTGGGAAGCATGTATACTGTAACCCTACGTACGAAGCAAGACAGGCAGTAAGACGCTATGCCGCTTGCCGTCGTCCGAGCAGCTCCCGACCGACGCCAACTTATTCTAACCGTCCGTGCCCGAGTCGCGGAGCGCGTGAATACACTGCGTTACCAAAATATCGGACGCCTTATGTTAATACACAAAGTTGCAATTTTAATGGAAATGGGGTGAAAAATGCAAACCAAATGTATTATAATAATCGAAATAGGACAGATATGAACTCTTACACGGGTGCAACAAAAGAAATACCTAGAAATAAGTTTAATCAGGGACAAACTCACCCTAAAGCGATTTTTGGTAGGCAAATTAACCAGGTAGATAATGTAAGTTACAGACAAGGTAGAGATAGGTATTTCTGACATAAACGGATGTCTGAAGGAAATAGAAGGGACTATCTGCGTCATAGAAATGTGTTACCAGGTCAAAATTATTATAGAGGAGCTAAATCGTATGCCAATCACAAAAATGTACAACATGGAGTTTATATTTTAGATAACGATTCTCAATTGCCGTTGATCATGGGATCAGTTCAAAATGTTGAGGCTAAATTTTTGGTAGATTCAGGCGCTAGCGTAACTTTAATTAATACAGACTTATTTAATAAAATTAAACATGATAAGTCTCTAAATCCAAGAACTCCAAACTTGACGGTAACGGGTGTATCTGGTTATGTAGTACCGATCCATACTGAAATTACAGTAAACATTAAACTGGATAATGCATGTTTTCAAGATAATGTTTTGGTAGCTAATGGAAATTTCACCGGACAATATAATGTTATATTAGGATTGAATGTTTTGAGACGTTTTTCGTTCATAATTGACTTAGGTAAAAAAATGGTTCGCTCAATCCCATTGAATATTTGTTTAAGAGAAGTAGGTGTTAGGGAACAAATTATGAGTTCTAAACCTGTGGTAGCTAAACTCACATGTAAACATGTGCTACCTGGATATTCCGAAAGGGTGGTGACAGCATATTGTAACCAGCTTGCTGTTTCCACAGAACAACTTGTGTTAACAGAGCCTAATTATAACCTTGGTCGTGAGGACTTAGCTGTCCGTTGTTCAGTGGACAAAGTACAGGCCGATGGATTAGTATCAGTCCTGGTGGCAAATTTGTCAACTGAGCCTTTATATCTTCCAAAGGGGATGGGTATTGCTAGTTTGGAAAGGGTTGAAATTAATCCAGTTACTTTTGCAGGTAAGGAAGTAGAAGACAATAAGACATCTCCTGTGACTTTAAATGATTTTAATCTTGATCATTTGACTGGTGATCAGAAACGTAAACTATCAGACTTGTTGTATGAATATAGAGACATTTTTGCCAAGTGTCCAGCTCAGCTAGGAAATTCAAAGGTATATAAACATAGAATTAAATTGACGGACAGTATACCGGTTAAGCAGTCAGCTTATAGAGTTCCTTTCTTGTTGAAAGATGAAGTTCGAAGGCAGGTGAATGAACTTTTGGAGGCAAACATCATTCAACCCAGCAACTCCCCATATTCAGCGCCAATTGTTTTGGTGCGCAAAAAGGACCAATCATATAGGCTGTGTATTGATTTTCGGAGATTGAATGCGAAAACGGTTTCAGATGCATATCCTGTCCCAGATTTAAATGAAATTCTCCAACTTTTAGGGAAAGCGCGCTACTTCTCTTCACTTGATTTGCGAAGTGGATTCCATCAAATTGAGGTGCACCCAGCTGATCGACACAAAACCGCCTTCACTACTGGAGAAGCCTTATTTGAGTTTTCTCGAATGCCACATGGATTAAAAAATGGATTTTCGTCATTCTTGAAAGCCTTATCATTAGTGCTTCATGGTCTCGGTGAAGAATCAATTTTTGCGTACCTTGATCATATAATTATTGCATCGCCCAACCTTAATGAGCATCTCTTGAGGTTGCGAAAGGTTTTCCAGCGTCTGAGAGAATACGACCTTAAGCTAAAACCTAAGAAATGTGAGTTCCTGAAAGAACAGTTTAAATATGTTGGGCATTTAGTTAGTTCTGAAGGCATCCGTCCGGATCGAGAAAACTTAGTCGCCGTTCGAGACGCACGCCCCCCCCGGTCCGTAAAACAAGTCCGATCATTTCTTGGAATGGCAGGTTTCTATAGGAAATTTATTCCCAATTATGCAGAGATAGCAAGACCTCTCACTTCGCTAACAAAAAAAGAAAAACCTTTTGTTTGGGACTGTTCCACGCAGCACGCTTTCGATCAACTGAAAACTGCCTTGACAACTGAACCTCTGTTGGTTTTTCCTGACTTTACAAAACCATTTCTCTTATCTACTGATGCCTCAGCGTACTGTGTAGGGGCCTGTCTCGAGCTTCAGATGGATGAAGATACAAGACAGCCAGTTGCCTATGCTTCTAGGCTATTAAAGGAGTCAGAATTGAATTATAGTACAACAGAAAAGGAAGCATTGGCTATTATCTTTGCAGTTATGCAATTTAGACCTTTTCTAGTGGGCAATCACTTTACGCTCATAACGGACCACCAACCATTGAGCTTTTTGCTCAATTTGAAAAATCCTTCGCCCCGCTTAGCGAGATGGAGTATGCTTTTACAAGAATACGACTTCCAAATTCAGTACCGTCCTGGTAAAGTACATTCAAACGCAGACTTTCTTTCAAGGCCAGTGTTAGAAGAGGATGAAAAGAAAAAAAGGCTAAGCAAGGCTAAAACAACTGAGTTAGTAGCTCCCATATCAGCTGATTTAACCATGGAGTCATTGGTGATGCCCCAGCAACAAACCAGAACTTTAATTAAAACCCTGCAAAGAGAAGATCCGGTTTTAAGAAAGTTAATTGAACAGTTGGAAGGAATACCCCAGGCATCAGCAAAAATCCCAGATACCTTTTATTTATCTGAAGAGGGAATACTATATCACTACACTTTATCTGACCCTGGAGCGACAAGAGAAGAGCCAACAGAACAATTAGTGGTCCCCGTGGGCTTGAAGACAGAGGTATTGAAAGCATGCCACGACAACGGAGGCCATTGGTCTCTACAGAAGACATTAGAGAAGGTAAAAAAGAATTTTTTCTGGATTGGGATTTACAGCGACATTAAGAATTATATTGAGTCATGTCCATCGTGTTTGGAACGAAAAGGATACAATCCGAAAGCTAAAGCAGCTCTGATGAGAGTTCCCAGTGAAAATTCACCTTGGGTGCGAGTATCATTAGATATCCTAGGACCACTTCCTATGTCCTTGAGAGGACACAAATATTTATTGTTAGCAGTGGATAATTTCACGCGTTATGTTGAAGCAGTTCCACTCAAAACTCAGAAGGCAGATGAAGTAGCCACAGCATTTATAAACAATGTGATAGCGAGACATGGAATTCCTAAATACATACTCACAGATCAAGGTACAAATTTCATGTCCTCATTATTGCGACAAGTATGTGAAAAATTGAACATTCACCAAATTCATACCTCTCCGTTTCATGCGCAGTGCAATGCCAAGGTGGAACGGTTAAACCGTACCTTAGCGAACATATTATCCCATGTCATAAATCAGACTCAGACTGACTGGGACGAAATGATTCCATTGGCTGTGGCTGTATATCATGCTGCAACTCACAGTTCTACTCAAGAAACACCCAACTTTTTAATCTATGGCAGAGATTTAGTGTTACCTTCAGATTTATGGCATGCAAAATTAAGGCCAAGTTACGCATCCTTAGAGAACTATTCAGAAGAAATGTGTGCACGACTCCGTAGAGCTTATGAAATGGTCTCTGAACATTTAGAAGAAGCAGTGCAGAAACAAGAACAACGTAGAGCAGCAGTGGCTGTGGATAAGAATATTCGAGTAGGAAGTCTTGTTTACCTTTTCACTCCTAAGGTGAAAGCCGGTACCACGAAGAAACTGGCTCGATTGAGTACAGGACCTTACCGTGTGATCAATCAGACCTCTCCAGTCAATTTTGAAATACAGAATATAAATAAACCTAAGGACAAGCAGTTAGTGCATGTTGACAGATTGACAAAGGTGGTAAATAGGAAAGTGTTTCCTGAACTTAGAGTAGAAGAGTCAGAAGAATCAGAAGAATCAGAAGATGGTGAAATACAAGATCAATCTGGTACAGAGACAGTGCCAAAAGAAACATGGATCTTTGATGACCCCATAATAGAAGAATGTGATTTAATCCCACCCATAGACCCCCAACCTGTGTATTTGCAGCCAACCAGAACTGCACCTATTCCAGAACCTTTGACGACATCTCCAAAAGAGAACCAAAATAGGCCATCAGTGAGAAAACAGTCTGAGGAGACAGTTGAAACTACCCATAGGCCAGCACAGACACATGACTATAATTTGCGCAGTCGTAGTCGTGTAACTCACACACCATATGTGGTAACCCTCAATCCACCGTCACAAAATGAAGTGAGAATTCACGAATCAGCTTCTGACAGTAGAGTAGGAACAGAACATGGAAGCTCCTCTCATGAAACAGGGATGCAGAGAGGCGAATCTTCTGATCAAAATACAGAAGAACATGGAAGTGCAGATCACGCTGATCAACCCAGTGGATTAGATAGGACTATTCAGTGGATGTTGGGAAGTCCACTTACCGCGAGGTTAAATACACCAAATGATGACAGAGGCCTTGATTTGGCAGGTCTTATATAAGAGATGCGTGGAGAGATTAAAAGTAAAAAGAAGCAAAATTGAAATTTGTGAGAAAGAGAAAACAGTATGAGGAAAAGTTTGTTATTGTGTTTCCTCCATCTTTAAAGAAAAGAAGTCAGTTCTTGGAGAGGGAAAGTTATATAAGAATAATGATTCCATTATCATGCTAAATTGATGCATAGTGTCAGAAGATAAATATTGCATTCGGTTGAAGATGTTTTGATTATAAGCTAAGAGATACATTAAATGAAGTTTCTGATTAATTAGAATATCAGACCCATGAAGTTTTTACTTATAAAGGGAACAGAAAGGTTAGTTCTCATCAAACTCTATCATTGTGTTTATCAGCAGTTATGTTAGGGATGATGTAGTGAGCACAGAGAATTAAAGGATACAGGTAGAGAACATGGAAAGAGAATCTGGATTTCAAATAAAAACAAGAGTTATTTTCAGGAGTTGTTTTAAAAAAAAAAAAAAGAGAAGGTAAAAGAAGATAAATACTAGAACTCTTATTCAAATTTGACCATTGAGGAAAATATTTTCTTATGGAACCTATATTATCACCCTCATTCCACAAAACATGTTGCAATTGTATAGGCCAATTTTGAGAGGAAGGTTGCAGTGGATACTAGGGCCTTTTGGGTGCACCCCCTAGTTTCTTTTGTTTTCTCTCTCTCTCATTGCTGACTAAAATTTCACTACAAGAGAAAAGATTCTGGAAAAAAATATAAATATGTCTATATATATATTTAGGCTTTTTCTTTTGAAGATCGGATGAAATAAGTGGCCTGAGGACGGCTGGTTCCGCCCAGTTACTGCTTGTTTTGTCGTTCCTCCGAAGAGAAGAGTAGAGTGTAATAAATAGTAACACCTGTGTTTCTAGATGAAGATAGGAGAATCTTTCCTTGTACCATTTTGAAAAAGAATACTCAGCCTCATCCTGAGTTAAAGTTGAAACAATATAAATCAGAGTAGTAGTTCCATAAATAATTATTTTTTTTTGAAAAGGAGTATATCCACTAATTACAGTTGTATCACATATGACATTAGAAAGGTTAATGATATTGTATTAATGTAAAGAGAGTTTGGATGGTATGCATATTTAGACTATATCAACTGCAATAATGAAAAGAGAACAGAAAGCAAACTGTTGAAGTATCAATCTTGTGCTCTTGCCTTTGATAATCCAAATAGCTGATGATTAAAATAGTGCACTGATTGAGAAGATCAGTGCTCATTTTTTCAAGTTTAGAGATTGGTTACTAATTTCTGTTAAGGGAATTTTGTTTATCTGTCATGAGTGACTTGTGTGTTTCTGTTTTGGAAAATAAAGAGAAAAATCCGTTTTTTGAAAAGAAGTGAAAGGAAATAAGGAGGTGACAGTTTTGGAATGTGATCAAGTACAAGAAAAGTGAGTGGAAAGTGTATAGATGAAGGGTAAATGGCATGAGACCTCACCCCCTCTCCTACAAGTCAAAACAAATCTGAAAAGATGAATAAAGATTGTGAACATGACATTTGAACGTGTTGATCAAAAAAAAAAGGGAAAGAAAGAAAGAGAAATGAGATCCACTTAACATTTTACCCTCTTCTTGCTCAGTTGCTTCGAGGAGATTTTTCAGGATGTCTTAGTTCTTTATTGTGCACAACAGATGACTTTCCTCTGAAGGCATGCAAAAAATTCTATTATTCAGAACTGTAGTGAACATTTAGTCTTTCTCACGCTCTGACATGGTGTTCCAGTTAATAGTGAAGGACTATCTCTATGAAATCACTCAAGGAATATTATGTTGTCTTCACAGCCGACAAGTGTACTTAGGCTTGAACTTAAAGGATTTGTGAACCCCAGAACTCTCTCTGTCTGGAGAGTTAGTGAGATATTTTCCACAGATGATGGTTGCACCATCAGAAGGTGCTGAACAGTTAAACTATACAATTGGTCAGTTAATATAACTGCCTAAATTTTACAATTGAATCTGTAGTCTTATAACATTGCAAGTATAAGTTGGAACGTGCAGCCATATTTATTCAATGTATTCTTTGATTTTTTGTTCTTATTGCAAATTCTGTATATTAGTTGCAGGAATTTAATTATATGTGAGGATTTATATTATATAATCATTTAATGTTTGATGTGTTTTTCTTTTTTTTAAAAAAAAAGGGGTAAAAAAAATAAATAAATAAGATAGAATAAGTAAAATAAATGTTCACCTGTTAGAAGGATATTTTTTTTTGCTGTTTACTTGATATATTTTAAATACATTCATTATAAAAGGATGTCTTATGTATTGAATATTTGTGTCTCAGTTGTTAATTGTCATAATGAATAGTATATCTACTGTCATATTATACTAATTTTGTTAAAAAGAATAGATACTGATTCTTTGATTTTTTTTGTTGCATGTAATACTATTGTGTGGAGTCAATGCTGATATAAAGGAAATGTTACCAAAGAATTCTTTGAGAAGTAGTTCCAGTATTTTTCCCTGACCAACAATGAACAATCCTATCAGTATTCCAGTGCTTCAATTGTCCAGTTCAGACGTTTGTGTAGAGAACATTCAGTGCAACATACTACAACAATTTGTGTTAATACAAAAATAAACATTGCTACAATATAGACATTGCATATATGATAAACACCTCTTGTGAAAATTTACTTGCTAATATGGGATTTTGTTTAAGGTCTGTGGAGACCAAGTTGCGGATCAACCAAGGTAGGGTTGTTGAATGTGAAAATTTACATAAAGTTATCGTTGTTGTTATTAGAGGACTCAGAAGATTTTGAAAATTGTATGTAGACACATTATTTCTTTGTGTTTGGGGTACCATTTATCATAGTGGAGAACAATCCGAATTCTGTAAGAGGAAAGATGTCTGCCACTTCATTTTTTTTTTCACACCGGTAGAATTCATGTTACACGTTTTTTTTTTTTAAAAAAAAAAAAGAAACTTGAGAAATTTTGAGCTTGTGAAATTCTCGGCGCTCAGAATTTCTTATCCGTAGGGGGAAGGTGTGTGAAAAATATTTTCATTTTCAGCCCTTTCACTTACTTTCAAGAGGTATTTGGCCTAATAATGCCTGATATATTTTTTCACGGCCTATACAACTAAATTATAAAACGAACATAGCGTCCCTTGACAGAGCTAAGCTTTTACTTTCAAATTCAAACACCCCAGGGGTGCGCTCGCCGTAATACTACACCACAGTGACGTCACCCGTTCTCCTGAGCGGACAAGAATGTTGATCGAATGCAAAGGTCCGAAGAACGGTGAAAATTGTTATATGATACGAGTAGAAATTACCAGAACAAGACACAGCAGGTCTTGCATAACAAGACCTTTATAAAGATATTAATTGTCACTACGACTCCGTGCATGGTACAGTATCCATTTAATTCTTCCCCCCCCACATAGTTGACTCGTGAGAATAAGACAATTCTTAGGGAGCGCAGTTGAGGGGATGCGGAGGTATATATTGGAAAAGGGGAAGAAAGACACAGAGACACAGTGATCTTGGTGCAAGACATGACTGAAGAAAGAGTAGTGATAGTTTTGGCCGATTTTTGTCATTATGTGAAGAAGAGGTAAATTAATAATTAATAGGAAAAGATGAGAAAAGAACTATATTGATGTCTGGAACAGATTCCCCCCCCCCCCCCCGAGGCGTTGCAGAATATTTTCGGGTAAGACAACCCTTATTGTTTAATAACAAACTGTATTAAATCACCCAAAAGCCAACCTATTACCTGCATACGTTTTAATGTATTTATAAGACACCTTTCCTCACATAAATATACCCCGACAACTGTATTGTTTTCTTAGTATTCAACTTTAATAATAATGCGACTTATTAATTTAATTGTCAATTACTAATTACACTATTAAGATAATATAATTACCTGTTTCATATTTTGAACAGTGGTATGCTCTGACAAACACTAATTATTTTGTACTTGCTAAGGAATTAGTGGAAAAACCATATGAAGAATATTACAACATTGTAATATAGCTAACAGCAAGATAATGCTTGCATTCAATTAATTTGTCTAACAATTAAATACCAATTAATCTAACTTATGTACCAGTTATATTGTACTCACTTGTATACATATATGTTAAATAAACCTTATTTTGTTTGTTATTATTTTGCGTTCTGATCATTCTTTCTAAATTACATACAATTCACTGAACAATAATTATTTTTAAGAATCATTTATGGCGGCATTTCGAACCAGCCCTTAGCTAAGAGTTGTTTCGGGATGAAAAACACAACGCAATTCTGTCGCTGCGAGTACGCTCACTGTGACATGTTGAGTGAGACTTGAGGGCGCAGGATTTTGTCCTAATTTGAACCACTAGATAGATCATTCGAAACCCAGGCTTTTCTGGAATTCACATGATATTGTGCTGACTTCCTATAGCGAGGATTCACGAGTATATTGATAGGCAAGAGCATAATATGACGGAAAAGCCTGTGGAACATTGTAATCAAATTTAAACAGGAAATTTCATCCAATACTGTATATAAATTTGAAAGGGTGTATTTTTCTTTTTGTATGATTTTGTGACCAAAGGGATTTGAACTGCCCAATAATACAATGTTATCATTCACAGCAAAGCAAACTTTAACCTTTCAAGTTTCCCTGATATTACGCTACTTTCAAATACACTGTTCTACCCAGACACCTGCCTTTGTTTAGACAAAAAAGAGCTTTTATTGTGTCATGTAACATTTCGTGCTGAAACCTTTTGCTTTTACGGCCTTTTACTTTTGCTTTTACCTTCGCAGCATACTCTCAACCAGCTTTTTATAAATGACAGGTGATATGGTCCTCCACTCGGCCTTTACCACAGCCACAAGTTCAGCCCTGTTCTTTGGGCAATCTCGACGTGCACGTACCGACGATCCAATACGACCCAAAGATGCTCGATAGGGCCCAGATCAAGATTCTGGGCTGGCCAATCCAACTTTCCCACACCCATCTCCTCAAACCACTTTGTTATGACCCGAGAAGTATGGCATGGCGCATTGTCTTGCTGTTACAGGTATGGGCCTTCCCCGAAGTATAGCCATAATGTTGGAAGTGCATAATTGTCCAGGGTGTCCTGGTATTGCACAGCATCATGGTTTTGTCAATAACGAGTAGTGGGCCGAAGTCAAAAAACGAAAGGACTCCCACATCATGACACTGACTCCACCAAACTTCATTGTTGGGAGGATACAATTAGGAAGGAACTGTTCCTCTGGAATTCACCACATCCAGAAACGATCATCAGACTGGTAGAGTGCGAACCTCTACTCATCTGTCCATATGACTGTTTTCCACTGCTCTACAGTCCAGGATTCGCGCTCCTTACACCATGTAAATCGGCGTCTAGCATTTGTTGAGGTGATCAATTCTTTTGAACGTGTCATCATGCATGCCCACTGTTGCAATTGTCCGTTCAAAGTCCAGTATACATATTTTAGCAGGTTCTATGACGTTTCCGCATCAATGGAGGGGTGTCCGGATATTAATGGTAGGGCAGTGTATATGACATCGTGAAAAGGTTAGCATGTCATTTATTTGAAGGGATCATTTGCTGTCTGATGAGGGGCTAGTAAGTCCTGAAACAGCAATTATCTTTTAATGAATTTGCAGATTACACCGAAAAATTATGAAAAAATGTAATGGACTTAATGTACTTTTTAAAGTTTCGATTTCACTAATAATACGTTTTCACGGCTTACTGGTGCAAAATAAAAATAAAAAAGTATATTCTTTGTCCACACAGCGAGTGACCAAATGAACCTTTTTAAACAGAATAAAATCCATAGGATACCCCAGGAGAATGGGCTTGGTACACCCAGGGTCCTGAGCTGGATATCAGCATTCTCTTTCTAGGTGATTTTCTTCTATTCTCTCAGGGTAATTCAGATTTCTTTTTTTTTTTTTTTTTTTACCATTAGCATTAGTACGGGCATATGATGTAAGAAAGCAAACTTATATAACATCAGCCAAAAAAAAAAAAAAAAAAAAACTACCCTTCCCATTTCAACCATCCATTCGCTCCAAATATTTGTCAACTTCTGCTTTGAACGTATTTAAGTTGCTGACCTCCACTACAACAGATGGAAGTCCCTTTCACAATTATGGCTAAGGGTTTGCTTACTTCCAACTATCAATGACCGATTGGCTAAAGGCATATTTCTGCACATCTATTCTACAATTGTCTTTCCTTAATTTGAATTTTTTTCCAGTTACCTTAAAGGAGGCAGCAAAGAAGTAAGCAAACCATTACCAATAATTATGAGAGCTTCCTTGGACTGAGGGGAGGGACCAATGGACTGGAAATGTGCAAATCCAACCCCAATCCACAAAGGAGGATCAAAGGGAGACACAAGTAATTATATACCTGTTAGTTTAACTGCTGTATTGCAGGATCATCTCGACAAGACTCCAGTTATAGCTCAGACACAGCATATGTTTGTTAAGGGGGAAGTCTTGTCTGACCGTTTGATTGGATACTATGACATAGTCACAAAGGAACTGGATGCAAAGAATAATTTCGATATCATATATTTCGATCTTAGAAAGGATTTTGATACTGTTGCACATGGAAGACTGCTGCACAAATTGGAGCAGTGCGGCATTGAAGTCAAATTGCTGCTATGGATAAAAGGATGGTTCAGTGGTAATCAATGGATACTGCTCCTTGTGGACTATTATTAGTGGAGTCCTACAGGGTTCAGTAGGCGCCTCCGTAGCCAGGTGGGAAGGAGCAGCAGTGCGTAGCACACGTTTCTTGATTAGACCGGGGTTCGACCCCGTCACCACCAAATATGGAGGATATGGAAAGGTCAGGGAATGACCACCGCATATAGCGGAGCAATATGGCCTTAGTTGCTAATGCTCCTAAAAATCAAATAACAAACAAACAACAAACAGGGTTCAGTGTTGGATGCATTGTTGTTTTCTGTATTCATTAATGATATTGATGATGGTATATCAGGATTAATGTCCAAGTTTGCAGACGATACGAAGATCGGCATTGTTGTTAATGACAGTACACTGCTGCAACAGGATCTAGAAAAGTTGAGATCCGCTGAGATGTGGCAACTGAAGTTCAACATTAACAAATGTAAAGTACAGCATATGGGAAGCAGTAACCCCAGAGTAATGTACCAATTGTGTGGGACTACACTGACAGTGGTAGAGAGTGCAAAGGACCTGGGGTAATTGTGCATGCAAATATGAAGTTTTCTGAGGAGTGCAGACAGTCTGTAAGAGTAGCTCATGGTGTCTTGTCAATGATATACAGGATTTTTTCTAGTACGGATAAGGAGGTGATTATCCCCTTGTATAAGGCAATGGTAAGGCCACACTTTGAGTACTGTATACAGGTATGGAGGCCTCATTTTAAGAAGGACGTATAGCTGTTGGAACGAGTACAGAGAAGGGCAACAAGATTGGAACAAATGGAACAAAGAGTTGCTCTTACGAAGAAAGGCTTAAGTTATGCAAATTACCGTGTCTGGAAACTAGGCACCTGCGAAGTGATCTGATTTATGTGTCTAAAGCCTTGAATGGTTTGAGCATGCTCAATGCTGATGGGATTCTTCCTCTAGCTCAGAATAATCACCTGAGAGGGCATAAATTCAAATTGAGGAAAGACAGATGTAGGATAGACGTGCGGAAATTTGCCTTTAGCCAGCGGGTGGTTGGTTGGTGGAACAGACTTCCATCCCTTGTAGTGGAGGTTGATAGCCTAAATAAGTTTAAGGCTCAAGCTGGACAGGTATTTTGAACGAACAGAGGGGTGAAGTGGAAGTGGGTTTTTTTTTTTGGCTGATGCTGCATAAGCTTGCTTTCTTGCATCAAATGCCTCTACTAATGCTAATGCTCACAAAACTTTCTGCTACCCTGACAGGATTCAAAGCCTGGCCTTTTCTACAGGGTGTTTCACGTAAAACCGGCCCTAGTCACTGGCAAAATAATTAGAGAAATCTATACAGGAGTAAAATAAGATAAACACAAAAAACTCAGTCAAAAGTAACTTTATTTATTCTATCTGAATGTACACACAGTTATAAGAGATGTTGGAAATTATTATTATTATTATTATTAGCCATATGGTGCAGCATAAGCCTCAGGCTTCCTTGGTACAAGGAAGCCTGAGGCTTATGCTGCACCAGGCAAAAAAAAAAAAATTTCTGAATTTACCCAGAGAGAGAGAAGTAGAAGGGAATCACCAAGAAAGATAAGAATGGTGATATCCAGCTCAGGAACCTGGGTATGCCAAGCCCATACTCACCAGATGTGAGCCCCCGGGGGTGTAATGATGTTCTTGTGCATCTATAAACTTTTGTACATGTGTAATCATTTTCACGGTGACCCGATACGAAACAGTGACATTGATAGCCTCAATATTTCTTTGAATGCTGTCCTTCAGTTCATTTACTGTGTGGGGGTTGTGCTCATAAACTCTTCCTTCTAATATCCCTACAGGTAAAAGTCACACGAAGACAAATTTAAACAATGTGGCAGTCACAATCCTTTGCCAACTCTGTGAAACTGTCATGAACATAGGCCAGTGATTCACAAGGCATGTGACATGTAGCACTATCCTGTTGAAAAGTAGCAGTTTACAGGCTCATGTTCTGTTAACTGAGTGTAGATGTTCTCAAAAATCTGAAGATAAACTGTGGTGTTCACTGCAGTGTCAAAAAATATTGGGCCGAGAATTTGACTGCCAGAAACTGCACACCATACCCTGATTTTCTGGTCATGAAGCGGTTTCTGATGTAAGTTGTTAGGATTTTCTGCACACCAGTATTGAGTGTTATGAGAATTCACATGACCAGAAAGATGTAACCATGCCTCATCACTCATAAAATAAAGCAGTGGATCGAGTTCACCATTTGCAATCTTGTTAAGGAGCCACTCAATAATTCAGACATTTTGCTGCATCAGGTGGCAATAATTCTTGGACACACGTTGCATGATAGAGTTTCAATTTCAGGTAATGAAGTACATGACAACAAGAAGTTGGTTTCACTCCAGTTTGTTGTGACAATTTCCTGATAGATTTTCTGGGGCTAGCTAAAATTCTCTTTTGAATGTTCAACACCACCTCTGAAGAACTAACAGAGGGTAGACAATTTCTCAGTGCATTAACAGAACAGAACCTGTTGTCTGCCATTTTGCAAATAAGCACTGAATAGTACTCTTAGCTGGGATGGTAGCAATAGGGAATTTCTCAGAAAACAATTCCTGCGTTTCATTAAAAGAGCCGGTATGTACATAGGCTTCCACTATACAAATTCTTTCTTGCACAGAATATGGCATTCTTGACGATACTCTCACACATACTATCACTTACAAGAGCCAAACACCAACTGTATGTTGAGCAACACAAACTGAAATGATTTGGCTAAAATTCATTCTTTGAACAACTTCGAGTGGGAGTCGTTCAAAAATGAATTTCACGCCAGTATGAGGCAGGCTGGTTTTACATGAAACACCCTGTACATGGTGTGGAAAGTCAGAAATCATAACCACTGTGCTAGTTAAGAAAGTCTAATCGAAAAGTAATGAAACATATGCTCTT
This sequence comes from Mastigoproctus giganteus, assembly GCF_048544385.1. NCBI lineage: Eukaryota > Metazoa > Arthropoda > Arachnida > Uropygi > Thelyphonidae > Mastigoproctus > Mastigoproctus giganteus. Next base: position 111,418,163 of record NC_143588.1, read on the forward strand.
ATGGAAAACTGAAAAATGGGAAGGAGACCTAGAATCTTTTCCCTACGGAAGGAACTTTTATCAGGTTTTTTCCCTAATTTAATTCAGATCACTGGGAGAGGGTTGTTTTTTATCCAGAAAACAGGCAAACCAAATGAAGAATACTATCATTACATATAATATTATTGACACATCACAGCCTAAATGTCTTGGCACTTAACTCAGACTTCATGTTTTATTTTTTAAGTCTTTTATTTAGATGCATTCATTTCAAGTTTATTTTTCATGAACAGGCATTGTGCAGGACAATTTACACTGCTGGATGTGAAGTGAATAAAAAATCCAGAATGGCCGGTCACTAATTCTAAAGAGAAAAAATAGATTTAGTTCTAGAAATGAGTTGCTTGGTTTGATATTAATTATTATTATTTATTTATTTAATTTTTGTTTTTATCATTGTTTTGTTCGGATTTTTTTTTTTTTTTTTTTTTTTTTTGGCTGGTGCAGCATAAGCCATAGGCTTTCTTGCACCATACGGCCGTTACTAATACTAAATACTAATATAGCATTGGTTGAAGGTAAAATAAAATTTCTGTTGTAAATATCAATAAAAGTCATGGTTCCATTTCCAAATGCAATTTTTATTAAATCTCCTCTCTGCCAATGATATTTTTCTGATCTAATTACTGTTTTAATTTTTAGTTAATTCATTTTTTTTTTTCACAATTTTTTTATAATCTAACTCCTAACGCTGAAAATTAATAGAACCAATGGCATTATAGTACCTTTACATTTATTGACACTGGACACGAATTTCTACAGATTGTAATTTTCAGAAATGCTACAATGCCCAAAAGCTAAGATGACAAAATGAAACACGGATGGTTTTGGTAATTTACCAGGTCAGCAGTATAAAATTATTATATATATGGCAAATAAGTTTACGTATAACTGGTTAAGTAATATTTGGGAGTAAAATATTATAAAGTGATTAGCACACGAACATAAACCACCATAAAATCACAAATCAGAGTCAAGAATTCACATGATGATTTAGGTCAATGAGAGCATATGGAAAACAGTTAACTAGCCGAGTGGTCATGAGCAGAAGTATAGTAGCATACATTCTTTGAGTAGACTGAGGTTCAAGCTCCTGACTGCTAAATACATTCAATCTGCCAACCCATACTTGACCAATTCATGTTTAAACTCAACATGAATTGTTGAGGAGGCTTCTACCCTGCAGTGGATTGATAATTGCTGCTGCTTACATTTAACACATGGTCAGTAATACATGACTGTTTACTTTGAAACTACACTGGTGTTCAAAGAAAGTACATCGCCTAGTAATTTCACATTTCTAACCCTTTTTTGGTGGTGGTATGTTACATTAATGACTAGCATCACAAATAGATATATAAACAAAAGATATTTATTAATAGTTAAGGCAAAGGTAAGTAATATTTGACAGGTACTCTCAAAATATTCCAAAATGAGCATTTGCAACCTTTATACAACAGTTTTGGTAAACACGACAATTATGGCTGAAATGGTATCAGAAGTCCTCAATTTGCTTCAGTTTATCATTTTAAATGGAAAACAAAATGAAAAATTCACCAGGTGCAAACTAATATTTAGTTGAACTGCCTTTGGTCCTGATGACAGCAGCACACCATCGAGGCATTGACAAGATCAATTTCTGAAGATAATCAACTGATAATTCGTGGTTCCAAACACGAATTATGGCTTTCTTAAGTTCCGAAGGGTCTTTGGTTTCTTTCTGGCAACTGTAGATTCCACTCGATCCCAACAGTTCTCTATAGGATTCAGGTCCGGGCTGTTTCCTGGCCAGCTAAGAGTTGTAATGGACTGTTCTTCCAACCATTTTTTCACCTGTAACAAATGTAAACACATTACTGTTGAACCTGAGGTGTATAAGGCCTTGAATGGGTTCAGCATGCTGAATTCTGATGGGATCCTTCCACTTGTTCAGATTACAAACCTAAGGGGGCATAAATTCAAATTAAGAAAAGACAGATGTAGATTAGATGTGCGGAAATTTGCCTTTAGCCAGCAGGTGGCTAATTGCTGGAACAAACTTCCATCTGTCGTTGTGGAAGTTGATAGGTTGAATAAATTTAAGGAGGAACTGGACAGGCATTTGGAGGGAATGGTGTGATTTTTTTTTTTTTTTTTTTGGCTGATGCTGCATAAGCTCATACACTTGCTTTCTTGCATCAAATGCCACTGCTACTACTACTACTACTACTACCTCTAACACAGAAATGAAGCTAAAGTACTACAGAAGTGCCTACTTATACTTTCCACCCGACAACAAGGAGCAGAGTCAAGATGCAGTTACTTGGCAAGTTGAAATGGTCTCTAGTGGTTGGCAGCAATTTGCCTTCCAATATAGCCAGGTATCCATTGACATTTACGAACATTTTATAAACTGCAGGTGACCTACTCCGCGATATGAAATGCACCCCTTCCCATATCATTCGGTTGGTAAGGAATTTCACCGTAGACAACATACAGTCTGGATGGTATTCTTCACCACGTTTATGGTGAATCGTTTGTCTCCCATCAAAGCCATGCAGGTTGAATTTCTTCTCATCTGAGAAAATAACTGACTTCCGCTGCTCGGGGATCCATTTGACATGCTCCTTACCCTAAATTAATCGGGCCTTTTTCATTTATTGTGTGAGGAGGGGCTTCTTCTTAGGACAATGGGCTACAAGTTCATTTTTGAAGAGGTGTCTTCTGACTGTTACTGCACTTGCTACCACTCCTGTATGTTCTTCCCATTCTCTTTTCAGCTCAGACAAAGAAGCTTTACGGTTTTAAGGCATAAGTGATTAAAAGTGCAGTCATGTTTTGGTATAGAGACTCGTTTACATCCGGTTCCTTTTTTTTCATTCAGCAGAACCAATATTTTTGACTTGGAAAGAAATCTACTCACTGTCGACTGATTACAAGACACTCTATAAGCAATATGACTGGAAGAACATCCTTCCTCATGTAAAGCAACAATAGCACTCTTTCTTCGTGACGTCAATTGCATGTAACTCGCCATCCTGACACAAGTAAGGAATGACTGCAACTCTTGCAGAGTGTGCTTATATAGCTAAAAGTAACAGTTGATGCAATATTACATCATCACCTATGCATGTCAATCTTATCTGTGCAATCTGTAAGAAATATTACCATATAATTACATTATTTGGACAACAACAACTGCAATTTTAAGGGGTAATGCACCTTCTTTGAACACCAGTGTACATTGTCAGCTGAAAATGATCAAAGATATTGGATTTAGAAGAAATTAATAAATTTCTCCTATATACTCATCACAAAAATTTATACTAAAATCTATTCCATGACAAAATATTTATACCCAAATATTTTGTGTCTCTTGGGAGTGAACTCTTAAATGGTGTTTTAGGTCACTTGACCTTGCAAATTATTCTGGCCACTGTTCACAAGAGAAGAGTTTCTCACTGTTATGAATCCACAAATTTATTTTTAAATTACCTCACTGTAAAAATGCCATAGCAAATATTTTACAAGTTTTTCATTTGTGAAGTAATAAATGAGTTTTCATTTTAACTTTTGATGAAAATTCTTCCCCACATATTTCACAAGTGAAGGGCTTTTCCTGAGTGTGACGCAATACATGAATTTGCATTTTACGTTTTGATGAAAATCGCTGGCCACATATTTCACAAGTGAATGGTTTTTCCTGTGTGTGAACCAATTTGTGTGTCTTTAGACTACTTGACTGTGAAAATGCCCTACCACATACTTTGCAGGAGAAAGGTTTGTCGCCACTATGAATCAACAAATGACTTTTAAGACTACTTGATTCAGAAAATGCATTGCCACATATTTTACAAGTGAAGGGTTTCTCATGCGTATGAACTTTTAAATGTCTTTTTAAATAGTCTCTTGCTGAAAATGCCTTCCCACATATTTCACAAGGGAAAGGCTTCTCTTGGCTATGAATTCTTAAATGCCTTTTTAGATGGCCTAATTGTGAAAATGCATGACCACATATTTCACAAGTGAAGGATTTCTCCTGGGTGTGAATCAATAAATGCCTTTTCAAAGTACCTGATTGTGAAAATGCTTTGCTGCATATTTCACAACTGAATGGTTTTTGCTGGGTATGAATCAATAAATGTCTTTCCAATCTTCCTGATTTGCATAATGCCTTGCCACATATTTCACAGATGAACAGTTTCTCCTGAGTATGAGCTACAAGATGTTTCTTAAATTGATTAAAATATACAAACATTTTCCCACATGTTCCACATTTCAAGTCTTTTGGACCACGATCGGATTTTTTTCTTGTTTTAATAGAATTATGTCGTAAAACTGGCTTTCTATAATTCTTCTTTTCAATAAGTCGTTTTTGAGCAATATTCTGCTTACTTATATCCTGTGCAAGTGAACTTTTCTCTGATACTGATAATTTAGATGAGAGAAAATTGTCTTCTTGTAAAAAATTCTCCTTTTTTTCATTAGTAAACATTTTCAGTCCCTTTATTTTTCATGAAATTTAATTATTCCCTTTGACCTCGTTACTTGTTCAACATATACTGAAAATGCTTTGGCAGTACATCTGCTTCTGTTTTCATTAACCTAACTAACTTAGAAATGTGCCCATTCTTTAAACCTAAAGAAGAAAATAAAAGGGAACATAAATTCAACATGCACATCTTAGAAATAATGACAGTTATGAAAATAATTAGCTTACATCAAAAATATTTTTAAGGTACATTGTAATGTTCAACAACCTTTTTGCTATGATGTTTGGTAATGGTCTTGGATATTTTTAAATTCTCTGATGAAATTTCATTTTATTGTTCCATTTTTATGTGAAAGATATTTTATTCATGGAATACCATATTCAATAACATGCAAAACTGAAATTTCTGGTAACTATAAATTAAAGTTCATTAAAGGCTCATCTTTTCATTTTATCAAAAAATTTAAAAAATAAGTTTTAAATGGTATGTAACATGTATTTATCATGCTTTACAAATGTAATTTATCCAAAAAAGCAGAGGAGACACAGTATATATAACACTGCTTCGGCTGAAATAAAAAAATATACATCTTTTGCTTCATCTTGTTGTAAAACTGGCTTCTTTTAAGGTTATCATGTTCTGTCTTTCAGCACATGACAGCACAATGAAACAAAGGGCCCTAAGTCCCCAGCGGCTTTTACTCCCCCTCTTATGGCAGTAAGACGATCAGAGTGGAAGCAGAGGGTGCTAAGAATCTCTGGGTACAACAGGCTGCCATGCATGGAAACTGAACTTGGCCTGTTATAACTCATCGGTGAAGATAGGATATTAGAGCTGGAAAAGGAATTAGAAAATGTGAATTGGAATATCATCGGTTTGGCTGAAACAACAAGAAGAAATGAATGCCTTATAAGTTTATCAAGTGGAAATCTGTTGTACACCAATGAAAACAGTGAAAGAAGCAAAGGTGGAGTTGACTTTCTAGTCCATAAAGATATAAAAAACAACATTTTGGAATTCAAAAGTACATCACCAAGGGTGTCAAGACTACTACTCAGGATTTCTAAGCAGTACAATCTAAAGGTTATAATGATTTATGCACCAAAATCGAGCCATGATGATGAAGAGATTGAAGAAATGTACACCGACATTATGAGTCTTCTAGATGAGCAGAAAACCCACTACACTATCATTATGGGGAACTTCAACGCCAAGATTGGAAAGAGACAAAACAACGCAGAAAGGGAAACTATAGGAAATTTTGGAATTGGTGAAAGAAATGAAAGACTTGTGAAATTTTCAGAATCTTGAGGAATGTCAGTAATGAACACTTTTTTCAAGAAAAGGGTGAGCAGAAAGTGGACAGAAAGAGAGGCTTAAGTTCTGCAAATTGCAGTGGCTGGAGACTAGGCACCTGCGCGGTGATCTGATTGAGGTGTATAAGACCTTGAATGGGTTGAGCACACTGAATTCTGATGGGATCCTTCCATTTGTTCAGATTACGAATGTAAGGGGGCATAAATTCAAATTAAGAAAGGACAGATCAGAGTGCGGAAATTTGCCTTTAGCCAGCGGGTGGTTAATTGCTGGAACAAACTTCCATCTGTTGTTGTGGAAGTTGACAGGTTAAATAAATTTAAGGAGGAACTGGACAGGCATTTGGAGGGAATGGTGTGATTTTTTTATTTTTTTTTTGGCTGATGCTGCATAAGCTCATACAGTTGCTTTCTTGCATCACCTGCCACTACTACTACTACTACATGGACGAGCCCAAATGGATTATCAACTAATGAAATCCACTTCAACCTCACTAACAGAAGATATTAGCATAAGCATTAGCAAAGGCACATGATGCAAGAAAGCAAGCTTATATAGCATGAGCCAAAAAAAAAAAAAAAAAAACCCTTATCTCACCCATCCACTGGCTCCAAATGTCAGTCTAGTTCTGCCTTGATTCTATGTAAGCTATCAACTTCTACGACAGATGGAAGTCTGTTCCACCAATCAACCATCCGCTGGTTAAAGGCAAACTTCCACATTTCCCATATATATCGTGTATGATGTTACCGCCCTGAACAAGGTAAATGTTGGAAGTGATCACAGAATGGTAAGATGCACACTTGATATAGATGTAAGAAAAGAAAGGAAAAAAACTGACTCAAGTAAATAATACGAAGGTCTTTGAGATAACAGAAGAGGAGAAAAAGAAGTATGTATTGGGATTTAAGAACAAGTTTGAGTTTCTGCAGACTGTTCAGGACCAAGATGTCAATGAGGAATACTACAACTTTCTGAAAGTGATAAAGCCCAGGAAACTTATAGGTAAAAAGAAATCCAACAAAGAAAAAAATTAGTCAAGAAACACTTGTCATGATGAACTGAAGATGACGAATGAGGAGCAAGATAAACACTGACAAGGATAAAATTGAGTATTCTGAGTTATGCAAAGCCATTAGAAAGAGACTCAGAGTGGATATAAGAAGATTTAACACAAGAAAAGTAGAACAAGCATTAAGGGAAGACAAATTATATTGAAACTGAAGAATGGCAATGCTGTACTTATAAATAGTAGAGAAAGCATAATTCAAATAGCAGAAGACTACTATAGAGAATTATACAAGGAACGAGGGAACAATGCCAGCAGTGGGGAAGATGGATCTCAAATTTGTAACACATATGACATACCCTTCCTGATGAGGTAGAACATGGGTTGAAGAAAATGAAGGATCGGAAAGCACCGAGGGAAGATGAAGTTACTGTAGAGTTGTTAAAATTGCAAGGACGAGACATGACACAGAAACTGGCAAGACGTCACAAAATGCATTAGAAAATGTGTGATACCTAAGGAGTGGAATAATGCAATCACAATTTTGCTGCATAAGAAAGGAGATAAATCAGAAATTGGAAATTAAAGACAAATTAGCTTGTTATCCTGCATCTACAAGTTGTTCACAAGGATCATTACTAATGGATTAGAAAGAAGGAGGCTACTCCTGCTGACGAGGCTACTACAGACGGTCGTTTTCAAAGCCGCTAAGTGGATTTTTCTTATTTATTGATTTGAAATTATTGTTTTTCTAAAACTTTTGATTTAAATTTAGTAGTATAACATTATTTTGTGATTTTCTGATTAATTTGGTGTATTTATTCTTTACTCGGCCTTGTAATTGCATAAAAGTATCGGTAAAGGTTTCCACGTGTTTCAACTCCGCTAACCGTTCGTAATTTTCCCGCCTTTGTGATACGATATACCGTACTAGATAGCGTTGGTTGAACTTCGTTAGCAGTTAAATTGTACGTTTAAATAAATACATATAACGACTTAGATTACAAACGTAATATAATTAATTTTATTTAACATAATTAATTATACATATAACCACTTAGGTTACGTAACATAAATAATTAGTAAAAACAAATAATTAATACATAACTTGATACGAAAGTTATATAAAGGGATTTCGCAGATAACACTCGTTACTGAAACGTAAATATTTCGTAGATAACACTCGTTACTGAAACGTAAATATTCCGTAGATAACACTCGTTACTGAAACATAAATATAGCGTTATAACTGTGTTTGGATACAAGTTTAGGATTTAATTTTGTACAGAAACCGAAATTTTATTGAAAGTAACTCTAAATCATGACTCAAACCAGAGCAGCAAAGCAAAGGGCTCAAGCTAATGGGAATGCTGTGGCCCAGGGGAGAACTGAGGGGGGCAGTTGTCCTCTGAATCACAGCCTTGTAAGATGCACTATTTGCTTGATGTTTGCGGAGCAGTCAAGTATGGGACATGATACTGCCATGGGGGATGTCTTTGTGTGTGTGCGATGCAAGGAGTGTAAGGAGATAAGGCGACAACTCAGCGTTGTTATGGGCCTATATGAGAGCTTGAAGGATAGGGTGGATGCCCTCGAAGGATTACAAGTGAGGGGCCCATCAAGCTCTCAGCTGCCCACACCAATGCCAGAGCTTGCACTTGGTCATCGCGGAACACAGCGGCAACCCCCAAGGCAGAATGCGCTGGTCCCAAAGGAACTAGTAGTTGTTGGTGACTCTATTGTCAGGGAAACGGGAAACATGCTTTGTAAAAAGGATAGGTGGAATAGGACCAGGGTATGTCTGCCAGGGGCAAAAGTTGATGACGTTGTAGAGCGGATATCATCTTTTAAGGGCACAAAAGGTGATATAGTTGTACACGTTGGCACTAATGACATTAAGAGTAGGAGACCGGCGGAATTACTTGACAAGTACAGGTCACTGATGAAAAAAAGCCGTGAATTAGGGTTGAAATTGAAAGTGTCTGCAATTCTGCCCAGACACGATAGGAGGGAGTATATGATGAGAGCCCTGTCAATCAATTCGGCCCTGGAAAGATTGTGCAGGGCTCAAGGGGTAGAATTTTTTTCAGCCTGGTCTGTACTTGTTAACAGGAGAGACTGCTTCTACAGGGATGGGATACACTTAAATAGAAAGGGTGCAAGAATGTTTGCTGATGCTATCGAGGCAATGTTAGGTGGGTCGGAAAACTGCTAGATTGGGGGGATACAAGGACTAATAGATTAACAGTAGCCACTGGCAGAGGTGAAAGTGATTCTTGCACTGCTTCTATTGGAATGAGCCGCAGCCTGGAAAATAAGATGCAGGATATTTCAGAGACTGCTGGGAATCATTGGGGTACAAGTAAACACATGGGTTGTGTTAGGGTAGCTAAGAAAAAGAACAGGTGCATGTATACTTGTGTGTACACCAATGCTAGGAGTTTAGTAAATAAATTTGATGAATTTGAGGTATTGCTCAAAACATCAAAGGCAGATATTGTGGGGATTTCAGAGACGTGGTGTCACACAGATATAAGAAATGCAGAACTGGAATTTGGGGAGTACAATGTCTACAGAAAGGATAGACAGGATAGGAAGGGAGGAGGGGTTATGCTATTAGTTAAAAAACACATAAAATCCAAGGAAGTGAAGCCAGTCGACATCGCTGGACAGTGCAGTGTCGAGTCAGTTTGGTGTGACATAAGCATTGGGAGATCAAAATTGAGAGTAGGAGTGTGCTATAGGCCTAATGACTCTGATGAGTATAATAAGAAACTGTTCGGAGAAATAGAGTGGGCCAGTAAATCAGAGAGTCTTATAATGGGGGATTTTAATTTCCCAGATATTGACTGGAATTTGGGGGCTGGTCACTCACACAGTAGCAAGGCTTTTGTGGATTTATTGGATGATTGTTTTCTACATCAGCATGTTCGGGAGGCAACTAGAGGGAGTAATACTCTTGATTTGATTATCAGTAGTGATTCTTCATGCATTAAGAATCTGCAGATAAATGAACCACTTGGTGGCAGTGATCACAGTGTGCTGAAGTGGGAGTTACTCAAAGAGGTAACTACCATTAGGGGTAAAGGGAAGGGGTATTGCTTTCGTAAAGGCGACTACAATGGACTGAGACAGTATTTAAATTCTATACAGTGGGATCAACTGATGATATTGCCAACAGCAAATTCAAAATGGGAAGCATTCAAAGAACTTATTGTGGAAGCTACTAGGCTTTACATACCAACTAAGAAATATTGTTCAAGGTTTAGGCCTAAATGGTTGTCAGATGAACTAATGAGGCATATGGCAGAGAAGAAAAATGCATGGGATACATACAAATTAACACGTGACACAGATGCCTATGATAGATACAAGTTGATCTGTAACCAAGTTACAAAGGAGGTTAGGCAGGCGAAGGCAGATTACGAGAGATCCTTGGCAAGGGATGCGAAGAAAAACAGCAAAGAGTTCTTTACTTATGTAAACTCTAGAAGGAAGGGGATGAATCAGATTGGTCCACTTGAGATCGATGGGTCAACTGTTGATGACCCTGCTCGGGTAGCTAACAAACTAAATTAATATTTTGCATCGACATTCACACATGAGGAGTTATTCAGCGAGGGGAATGCCAGAGGTGTATTCAAATCTAGCAGTAAGCTAGAGAATCTTGTAATAACTGAGAGCAAAGTGGAGGAGAAATTGTTGAAGATAAACACAAGAAAGGCACCTGGGGTGGATGGGATCTATCCAGTTATATTAAAGGAGGCAGCAAAGGAGGTAAGCAAACCCTTAGCCATAATTATGAGAGCTTCCTTGGACTCAGGGGAGGTACCCATTGACTGGAGATGTGCAAATGTGACCCCAATTCACAAAGGGGGATCAAAGGCTGACACAAGTAATTATAGACCTGTGAGTTTAACTTCTGTTCCCGGAAAATTAATGGAGGCACTGGTGAAAGAAGCACTGCAGGATCATCTAGACAAGACTTCAGTTATAGCTAGGACACAGCATGGTTTTGTTAAGGGGAAGTCTTGCCTGACCAATTTGATTGGATACTATGATGCAGTCACAAAAGAACTGGATGCAGGGAATAACTTTGATATTATATACTTGGATCTTAGAAAGACTTTTGATACTGTTGCACATGGAAGACTGCTGCACAAATTGGAGCAGTGTGGCATTGGAGGCAAGTTGCTGCTATGGATAAAGGGGTGGTTGAGGGGGAGAAGACAGAGAGTGGTAATCAATGGACACTGCTCATCGTGGACTAATGTTATTAGTGGAGTCCCTCAGGGTTCAGTATTGGGGCCTTTATTGTTTTCTGTATTTATAAATGATATTGATGATGGTATATCAGGCTTAATGTCCAAGTTTGCAGACGATACGAAGGTTGGCAGGGTTGTCAAGGACACTACTGACACTATGCTGCTGCAACAGGATTTGGAAAGGTTGAGCAGATGGGCTTCGAGGTGGCAAATGAAGTTTAACATTGACAAATGTAAAGTACTACATATGGGAAACGGCAACCCCAGAGCAACGTATCAACTCTGTGGTACTACACTGACAGTGGTAGAGAATGAAAGGGACCTGGGGGTGGTGGTGCAGGCAGATATGAAGTTCTCTGAGCAGTGCAGACGAGCTGCAAGAGTAGCTCATGGTGTATTGTCAATGATATATAGGAATTTTTCTAGCAGGGATAAGGAGGTGATTATTCCCTTGTATAAGGCAATGGTCAGGCCACACCTAGAGTACTGTATACAGGCCTGGAGGCCTCATTTCAGGAAGGATGTAGAGCTGCTGGAACGAGTACAGAGAAGGGCAACTAGATTGGTGAATGGGACAAAGGGGTTCTCTTACGAAGAAAGGCTTAAGTTTTGCAAATTACAGTGTCTGGAAACTAGGCACCAGCGGGGTGATCTGATAGAGGTGTACAAAGCCTTGAATGGTTTGAGCATGCTCAATGCTGATGGGATTCTTCCTCTAGCTCAGAAAAATCACCTGAGAGGGCATAAATTCAAATTGAGGAAAGACAGATGTAGGATAGATGTGCGGAAATTTGCCTTTAGCCAGCGGGTGGTTGGTGGGTGGAACAGACTTCCATCCCTTGTCGTGGAAGTTGATAGTCTAAATAAGTTTAAGGCTCAGCTGGACAGGTATTTCGAACGAACAGAGGGGTGAAGTGGAAGTGGTTATTTTTATTTATTTATGTTACTTTTTTTTTTTTTTTTTTTTTTTTCTTTTTTTTTTTTGGCTGATGCTGCATAAGCTTGCTTTCTTGCATCAAATGCCTCTACTAATGCTAATGCTAATGCTAAGAATACTTGATAAGAATCAACCGAAAGAGCAAGCTGGCTTTAGGACGGGATTCTCAACTATGGATCACCTTCATGTAATATCACAGCTAATGGGGAAAGCAAATAAATATAAAACACCATTATGCCTAGCATTTGTGGATTTTGAAAAGGCATTTGACTCCATACAGCATAAGGCAATGTTTTGGACACTGGAAAGACAAGGCACAGATATCCCATATATTATGATTTTGAAGAACATATATGGGATATGAAAAAGTGACCTCCTTTATTAGACTAGACAAAGACAGTAGCAAATTTAAAATTGAGAAAGGAGTTTGACAAGGAGGCACAATATCTCCGAAGTTATTATTATCATCAGTTTATTCAACAAACATCCCTGTACAGAAATTATCTAGGAGGATGGCTCATACACACATCCAACTAAACTTATTAGAGTGTAACATAGGATAAAATATCAGCAAATACATAAAATATATAAATATAGAGAAAAAATTATATAGATACAGAAATCATACCTTCATAGAAAAATTACAAAATTACAAAACATTATACATATATAGAAAAATGACATTGTCATTTACACTATGAATTGGTCCTCATTGTCATTCCCTGAACAAAAGGAATACCCTCAGTTCTATAAGTCTTTTGGAAATACAATATATCGTTCATTTAAGAATTTTATGAGTTCAAGGGCACTTGAAGTCTTTCTTGAATTACATTCTTCATCATATTTGTAGTTTCGTATACAGATCCACTGCAATGAGCTTCCTGTAAGTTTTCTTGTGGCAGTACCTGTCTGGGTCTATTTTGAGGTCTCTAAACAGCTCCAGAGTATTGGCAGGAAACATCCGCCTTAATCCGTCCGTGTTATTGAGAGCACTTCGGAGACTATGAGGGTCATGGAAGCGGGCTCCAGGGCAGGCCTTACTACAAGATTTTCATTTTGAGGGACATCTAAACTCCCAGTCAGAAGTTGTGCCAGAGTGCAGATGTTACGTATTGTGATCATCTGAATCCACGGAGCTGTGTTCAAGTTTGCGTACAGTATGGATTTCGAAATTGTGAAGGGCTTCCCGGCAATCCTATTTAACCACCGGAGCAACCAGTATTCCAGGCTAAGAAATTTCCTAATATAAGTATTTGGAGCAGAGGACCAAATTGTTGAAGCATATAAGGATACAGGAATGATACATCTTTGGATATATTGGGTCGGTAGCTGCTGGTTTCGAATCCCAGTTATTTCCTGTCTTACAGCCCATATGGCAGCAAGAGTTTTTGTTCTCGTGTTCTGAAAGTGCCTTTGGAAGGTAAGGCCCTCGTCCCACATGACTCCTAGGTCGGTGTACGAGTTGCTTTCTTAATCTGTGCTCCATTAATAGATAATTTCATTTGATTTTTTATCTTCTTATTAGTTATTGTCAGTTGTGCTGACTTGTCTGAGTTTAGCCACAAACCGATTTTGCGTAGGTATGTCCCCAGTTCATAAAGTTTAGCGTTGGCATGGAAATTGATGTCGGACACCAGAGATCCTTTGTTAGGGACAACAAAATATTTTATATCATCGGCGTAGGAAATAAAATTCTGATTCCGCGGCAGAAAAGACTCCAGGGCGGCAGCGAACAGCAAAGATGATAAAACACCTCCCTGAGGGATGCCCCAAGTGAGGGTGTATTCTGCACGGAATTCTTGGTGTTGTACAATTAGGTGCCTTTGCTTCAAAATGGTCTTGATGATCTGCAATAGCTTGCCCTCAATGCAGAAATAAACTCTAAATATATTTTCAAGCGCAAGTAAGAAATATGATGTAAATTTGGGCTTTTTCATTTAATACGTGCTGCATTCTGAAGAGTCTCCAACAGATATTAGTAGTAGTGGATCGTCTCGGTACTACGGTATGGAGGTGCGGTGGCCTGTGCACAAAACACTGTTGGGTTAAAGCAGGAAGGATGACTTTTTCAAAAAGTTTTAAAAGAGAACAACTGATGGATATAGGTCGAAAGTCTGAAGAGGCCTTAGGGTTGTTCTTTTTTGGCACTGGCCACACAAAGTAGTGATTCCATCTCTCAGGATGTTTTGGAAAATGTGCAAGAGCACATCAACAATATAGGCACTGCATATTTTTAAAATAAAGATAGGAAACCCGTCAGGGCCGATCGAAGATTTGGTAGGAAAGGAATTAATGGCATTGATGAGATCTACTCTAGAAATAGTGAGTGTGGATACAGCATTCTCACAAACGCCTCCTCTCACTAAAATATGTTGTGCCATATTCTCCAGCTGATATCCTTGGACATTTTTTTGCTTTACCTTCAAATGTGGTAAAGTGTCCGAATGTGGTTTCTTCCATTTCAAATTTAGCGTCCTTTTTTCGCATGATTCTTTTCGAATGTCGAAGCTTTCTAATAATCTCTTTGTAGCGTGAATGTCGTTTCTTATTCAAGAAAATGGCTCTTTTTTTTCTTGTAGTCCGTGAAGTCTTCATTCAATCCTGATTTTTTCCATCTCCTATAAGCCTTTTGCTTGGCCACAAACGCCTGTTTTAAATACTTGTTGAACCACGGTTTAGTTTTGTTGGTGACCCTTACCTTTTTTGAGGCACCCAGGTCAGCAATAAATAGGAGCTCTTTCTCAATCAAGTTGGAAGCTTCTTCCACCGGTTTATTGTATAGAGCATTCCAGTTGTAGGTCTTGAGATGTTTTAAAATAATCTCAGGTATAATAAACTTAAGAGAGTATATCTTCTTGGTTTGACGAATTTGCTCATCGATGCGTTGCTCATCTGCACTATTGGATAGGGAAATTTCACAACATATTGGGTTGTGATCTGACTGGAATTTAGTTTGAGGGGTGACATTTTTTATGTTTATCAGATTATGATATAATAAATCCAAATGCTGCTCTCCCCTAGTCAGAAGTGTATCAAGTAGGGTCAGTCCTGGGGTTTGAAGGGTTGCATCAAGGTATTCTTTAGCTTGATCGTGTCTTGGGCTAGGCATATTAAAGCTGCCAGTTACAATCATGGGAATATCTGTGCCAAGATTCTCTGAAATCCACACAAGAAGCTCGGTCCTGGTGTCAGCACTGTGTTCCGGCGGAAAACAGATAAGGCAGACTTTACAGCCTTCCTCCTGTAAGATGCAGATATGGCTTCAAAGTTTTCAGACTGATTTGGTTTGATTTTTGTAGGATGCAAACTTTCATGATAAAGGATTGATGACTCTCATCAACTGGTGCAATACCACCACTCTGCTTACTGGAGGCTTGAAGTGGTGAAACCCATGTTTAGTCTCTAGAGCAAAGTTTCCAGCATCCCCCCACCCCCCATACTTCTCCTTCAACCCATGCATGGTACTAAGTACTATAGGTTTTAATACCTTTTGTGTTTGGGGGTTTCATAAAAAAAAAAAACTCCTCCACCCCGCTTATCTATTCTGTTGTTCCCAATAAATCTGTAACTGGAGGATTATACCAGCAGATCTAGTTGCCTGTTATAATTTAGCCAAGTCTCCACTATACACAAAGTCATTCTTCAAGGAGTAGGCAAGTCTGCAACGTGTGCAGTTTGTTAACAACAATTCTAACGTTCTGAATAAAAAAGCAAATGGTCCAGCATTCTCCAGAAGGGGCATTCTGTTGCTTTAGTGGCTATATAGGTTGATGCGTACTACTGGTTCTCTGCACGTATGTGGTGTTCTTTTCTCGATATCTTTTAACTAGTGCACCCACTGGCCAGTTGTTGTCTTCAAGGATTAGATTTAGGTCATCAGGGGTGCATGTGAGCAAAAATGGCACATAAGAAGAATGCCTTGTTTTCAGCTGTCTTACTTCTGTGTGGACTCCGAATCCTTGAGCAAACATGGCCTTTATGTCATTTGCCTGCGTGTTCGGGACAAGCCTAGTAACAAAGACTTTCTCTCGGGTTCTGACGGCTGTAAAATTGAACCTCCTTGCCAATTGGCCATCTGTTGGGAGGTTTGTATGCGTTGTATCTACATTAAAATTGTAGTTCGGAGATTGTGTAGAGGGATAAGTTATTATTCCGGATCTGGCTATTGTGTACATTTGTTATGGAAGTTGCTCTTCAGTTGGTAGCCTTCGACATACTCTGATTCTGCTCTCTCCCATAAGTCTTCTGAGATAAGGCTTTCCTTGTATTCCCGTTTGATGTTATTTTCGCATATGTCAGCATTGGATACTTTTCAAGGCACACTCTATCAGCCTCACATATGGCCGGAGAATAAGAGCTAGAAAATTTTCTGTTTATACTCCGGGACAACCACACGGTCAGAGGAGTTCACAAGGTAGAGATAATACAAGAAACAGCACCATATTCAGCAGTAACAGGCTTGACCCTGGGTCACTCAAGGCACGTGTACTTATGCACCTGTGTGCCTGACCACTCGGCTATGGCGGCCTTAGCTATATGGTGCAAGGAAGCCTGAGGCTTATGCTGCACCAGCTAAAAAAAAATTCCCAAGTTACCCTGAGAGAGAGAGAGAGAGAGAGAGAGAGAGAGAGAGAGAGAGAGAGAGAGAGAGGAATCACCAAGAAAGAGAAGAATGATGATATCCAGCTCAGGACCCTGGGTGTGCCAAGCCCATACTCACCAGATGTGAGCCCCTGGGGTGTTTACTGCTGCCTTTGAGGAAGCTTTCAGAAGATCAGACTGGTTGCAGAAAGGAGTCAACCAATTACGATTTGCAGATGACATTGTGATCATAAGCCATGATCCCAAAGAATTAAAGGAAAATCTTAATCAGTTATGCAGAGTTAGTAAGGATTTTAGACTAACGATGAATATGGCTAAAACAAAAGTAATGATGAACAAGTAGGCCACAGAAAGGGTTATAATTGGTTTTTTTTTTATGTAAACCCCAAACACGAGAGGTATTGGAACCTATAGTACTTAGTACCGTGCTTGGGTTGGAGGTTGAGAAGACGAAAGAAGATATTTGATGACAATGGACTTGAACTTCTGTAGACTGTAATTTTCAGGAACTACGTATGAAGGAAGGTTGTTCCAGAAAACGGCAGTTGAATGAAAAAACGAGGAAGATGAAAAGTTCATTCTGTGAGTTTGAAATTGGACAGTAAATGGATGTTGGCTGGTGGCGGCACGTGTTCGGACTGTTTTGAAAGGGAGAGCGAGAATTATAGAAGCCAATTCAGAAGAACAGTGCCCATGGAAGTATCTATGAGACAGTGAGTGGAGAGACTCTGTTAGAGATGAATCATTAATTAACCTAACTGCCCCCTTCTGAATGGAATCAAGCAGCCTGAGAGAGATTTTGAGGGCACCACCCCAGATCTGGGAACAATATTCCATGGCAGGGCAGATTTTCGATTTATAAAGAGTGAGCAGCTGTTTGAAAAAAAGGAATGCCGAGAGCGAAAGAGAAAACCAAGTTTTTTAGATGCAGAATAAACAATATTTGTAATGTGCTTGTGCCAAGAGAGATTAGAAGTCAGGGTAATCCCCAAAAGAGATATATCATTTTGCCTAGAAATCGAAGTGTCACTAAAGATAAGCATAGGAGCAGAAGAATCCTTTTTGTGAGATATAAGACAAGACTGAGTTTTAGAAGGGTTGAAATCAACTAAGTTGTCTTTGCCCCACTGGAGAATTACCTGAAGATCGACATTTAAGGAATTGGTAGCAGATTTCGAGAAGTTGAAGCTGATTGAGCAGGACAAGGTTTCTCAAAATGGAAAGTGGAATGCAATGTGCTATCATCAGCAAAATTATGGATCGGATTTCCAGTCAATGGAAGAAGGTCATTAATATACAAGAGGAAAAGAGTGGGGGAAAGAACTGAACCTTTGGGGTACACCGGCATTAGTGGAGAAGTTAGAAGACAGAGAGCCATCTACTATCACCCTCAGTAAGCGATCAGAGAGAAAACTTATGCCAACTGTTTTTAGTAACCAATTACTAAAAACAGTTGGCAAACCATAAGATGGAAGCTTGTTTAGAAGACCTTTATGCCTAACATGATCGAAAGTCTTCAAGATGTCAAGAGCAACTACTTGTGTTTCACTGAACCTTTCCATTGAATTAGTCCATAAATGGGTAACATAAGCCAGAATATCATACTGGCGGAATCCATACTAGCGATCGTTGATCAGATGGAAGGTTTCTAGGTAGTTTAAGAGTTGGTGGTTAATTGATTTCTCCATTACTTTAGAAAGAGTAGAAGTAATTGCAATGGGATGATAATTGGATGGGAGAGATTTGTCACCCTTTTTAGGAACTGGCTGGATACGATTACTATAAACTTAATCAGATCATCTCGCAGGTGATCTGATCAAGGTATACGGCCTTGAATGGTCTGAGCAGTTGAGCAGGCTCAATGCTGACAGGATACTTCCACTTGCTCAGATTAAGAACCTGAGTGGGCATAGATTCAAATCGAGGGAAGACAGTTGTAGAATAGATGTGCGGAATTTGCCTTTAGCCTGCGAGTAGTTGATTTCTGGAACAGACTTCCATCTGTTGTTGTGGAAGTTGATAGCTTAAATAAATTTAAGGCCGAACTAGACAAACATTTGAAGTGACTGGTTGTTGTTATTTGGTTTTTAGGAGCATTAGCAACTAAGGCTATATTGCTCCGAGGATATATGGTGGTCACGGGCTCGAACCTCGGTCTAATCAAGAAGCGTGTGGGTGTGACTAGATGGGTGAAATGGGAAGTTTTTTTTTTTTTTTCTTTGGCTGATGCTGTATAAGATTGTTTTCTTGCATCATATGCCTCAACTAATGCTAATGATTGAAGGAGCAGTAACTGAAAAGATGGATTCATATACTTATGTGGGACAAGTCATTAGCTGTAATAATGATAATTGGCTGGAAGTCAAGAGAAGAATAAATTTTGGATGGATAGCATTCAGGAAATATAGTTACATACTGAGGAGCAATATCCCAATTTGCCTGAAATGTAAAATAATCAACCAATATATACTCCCCACCATGACTTATGGAAGTGAAACTTGTGCACTCACCAAAAGAATGGAAGAGAAGCTCAGAACTACACAGTGAAGAATGAAACAAATTATATTAGGAATCAGACTGTTAGATAAAAAGAGAAACGTATGGATTAGGCAGCAAACTCAAGTAAAAGACATTCTTATCAAAACTTAAGAACTAAAATAACCTTGGGCAGGACACATAGCTCAGAGACATGACAGATGAACTAAGAAAATAACAGAATGATACCCAAGAGGAGCTAGAAGGAAGTCAATGACGGAGGTGGACAGATGAAATTCACGAGTTCATGGGTAGTAAATGGATGGCCATTGCACAAAACAGAAGGAACTGGAAAGTTGCTGGAGAGGCCTTCATCCTGCAGTGGATTGAAAATGGCTGATGATGATGTTCTGTCTTTAGGAAAATCCTGAAGTTCACACTACATCTTCCATAATGTGATCGCATTTTAAAAGGCTGGGATGACAATTGTGGATATTCAATCATAATTCAGAGTACTTTCAGTCAGTGAGTATCTTGTAGGTTTTAACAACTTAGCTAAGCCTTTAAACATTGCTAGAAATAATTTTTTAAAAGTGCTTTAGGTGGTATATAACATGTATTGTGTGCAGTGATATTGCTCTGATAACCCAGCAGAGCTTCATTCATTCATAGTCTATGCCAAATAAATTGTCTGCTATCAATGGGGGATGCAAATTGTGATATTCACGAATTCATAAAAAAATAAATAAATACAAATGGCATTAAATGCTTGTCCTTTCATCTGTTTTACTGCCAGCAAAACTTAAACTCCATGGATAATGCAATGGTCTTAATTTTCACAGCAGAATAAACTTGCCTTTGTAATAATTCAATTACACAATAACATAAGTTATCCAGGGTTAGGCAGGTAGTTTTATGTAAAAATAGAATGGAAAGGTTGTAATAAATTCAGAAAAATAGAGGTTATTAACTGAGTTACTTAACAAGGTATATAATGATATAAAGTTCTATAATGCTTAACTGTACGACAGGAGAGAGAAAACTGCTAGACTGGAACTGCAGAGCAGAGCAGTATACTGGGTCATCAACATAATATAAGGGATAATGAATAATGCATTGATGTGTACAGAAGTGTGTATGTGTGTGTTAATGCCCTTATGTATGATATACATTCTCAGCAGACTTTTTTTTCTTCATTAAATTACAGATGTTTGTTTTAACTGATTGGGCTTATCTTTTCCAGTCATCTTATTGACACCCCTCAAAATGTAGAACCTTCTAAATGAAAAGTGGTCCAAATGAATATATTAAGGAGAGACAAGTGTAATTATTAGTATTATATATATGGGTTTGTTAAGCGGAAGTCTTGTCTGACTAATTTGATTGGATATTATTATGATGTAGTCACAAAGGAACTGGATGCAAAGAATAACTTTGATGTCATATATTTGTATCTTAGAAAGGCCTTTGATACTGTTGCACACGAAAGACTGCTGTACAAATTGAAGCAGTGTGGCACTAGAGGCAAATTGCTGCTATGGATAAAGGGATGGTCAAGTTGGAGAAGACAGAGTGGTAATCAATGGACACTGTTCTTCGTGGACTAATGTTATTAGTGGAGTCCCTCAGGGTTCAGTGTTGTTTTCTGTATTTATAAATGATATTGATGATGGTATATCAGGCTTAATGTCCAAGTTTGCAGATGATACGAAGGTTGGCAGGGTTGTTAAGGACACTAATGACAGTACGCTGCTGCAACAGGATCTAGAAAAGTTGAGCAGATGAGCTGAGAGGGTGGCAAATGAAGTTTAACATTGACAAATGTAAAGTACTACATATGGGAAACAGTAATCCCAGAGTAACGTATCAACTCTGTGGTACCATACAGACAGTGGTAGAGAATGAAAAGGACCTGGGGGTAATTGTGCAGGCAGATATGAAGTTTTCTGAGAAGTGCAGATGGTCTGCAAGAGTAGTCATGGTGTCTTGTCAATGACATACAGGAATTTTTCTAGCAGGGATAAGGAGGTGATTATCCCCTTGTATAAGACAATGGTCAGGCGACACCTTGAGTACTGTATACAGATCTGGAGGCCTCATTTTAAGAAGGATGTAGAGCTGTTGGAACGAGTACAGAGAAGGACAACAAGATTAGTGAACAGAACAAAGGGTTTCTCTTACGAAGAAAGGCTTAAGTTTTGCAAATTACAGTGTCTGGAGACTAAACACTTGCGAGGTGATCTGATTGAGGTGTATAAAGCCTTGAATGGTTTGAGCATGCTCAATGTTGATGGGATTCTTCCTCTTGCTCAGAATAATCATCTGAGAGGGCATAAATTCAAATTGAGAAAAGACAGTTGTAGGATAGATGTGCGGAAGTTTGCCTTTAGCCAGTGGGTGGTTGATTGCTGGAACAAACTTCCATCTGTCGTTGTAGAAGTTGATAGTTTAAATAGATTCAAGTCAGAACTTGACAAACATTTGGAGCGAGGGGATAGGTGAAATAAGGGGTTGTTTTTTTTTTTTTGGCTGATGCTCTATAAACTTGCTTTCTTGCATCATGTGCCCTTGCTAATGGTAATATACACGTGTGTGTCAACTGGTTTAAGGCATTAGGGATACGCCTTCACATATATTGTAAGTAGAACTAGACAAACTGTTAGAGGGGATGGATAGGTGAGATGGAAAGAAAGGATTTTTTTTTTTTTTTTGGTGATGCTGTATATGTTTGCTCTCTTGCATCATTTGCAACTATTAAGTGCCTAAAATAAACAAATTGTTAATAATTCAACCAGACCAATAAAGTTCTGCAAATGATGATCCATCCAACAAAAAATAAAAACAAGTGTCTCACATAGGCCAAACTTTAATAGCTTCAGAGACTTTGCAAGTGGACTTTAGGAACTTCAGTGACTTTGTGAGTCATCGTTCATTAATGATTAAAAGTTTTTCACCTTTTAGATTACCATGTTTGTAAATGATATTGACACAGCTTTTATCCATTTGCATTTGACCAGGAGAAAAAAATAATAATAAAAGTCCATACTGTAATAAAATGTAATTTTAGGCAACTTTGTATGTATGTTACTCAGTGAGCATCCATATCCAACTGTATAACAGAGAAAATTTTGAATTCATGAGGCCTGGTACAGCCTAATGCCAACTTATGGCAAAGGATTAGTCAATCATAACACCCCCTCATACCTTTCTCATCTAGGCATTTTTGCATGATTTTTAATTCAGCCCTATTTCTTACTCTTGTGACATACTTAGCATGTTTAAAAAGTAACCATGAAGCAAATCCATAAATGTTCTAGTGTGAGTGACTAACACAATTTCAAATTCCAAGCAATATTTGGAAAGGTAGAATTTTCCCTGACAAAGCAATCTGATTTGTTGGCCTATTATATCTGTCTTCATAGTCGTTCATTACACTCACCACAGCCATTTAGCCTAAAATATACTTTTTCTCTCATTGCTATCCCAATTCTTGACACACCAGACTGACTCGCTATTTAGTTTAATTCTATTGGGTATACTGTTTTGGAATTAGGTGCTTCTTCAGTAAATGCTTTTTAATGCCTTTCCCTTCCCCTTTCAGTATACTATACTCAAATTCTGCATCCCTTATATTGGAGTACCGGAATATTTTCCGATGTTTCTATTTCATCAGTATTTAAAGCTTTAACCGATAACTCAAATTCCAATTTATTGCCTATGCTCAGGCAATAGTGTATAAGCGTTTCTGGCTATTTTTTGTTTTTAGTAGCTAATGCAAATCATATAATCGCGTATCACAGGAGATGCCCCCCCCACACACACCCAGAAATGTTAGCTATTCCAATCTTGTAACCGTAACACCTCCGCGAAGTAACTGCAAGTTCCGGAAGAATTTTATAATAAATATTGAAAAGATTTCGAATGAAACAGCTAAGTTTCATTCGATTCATTTTACGCAAACAAATAGGAAGGAAAATGTGATTTCGGAGTTCCATGAAGTGATGGGCACAGGTTAAGATATTAGACTGTATAAGAACTAGGTGTGAAATTCATAGAAACCAATAAATGCTACCAGAAAATTACAGTAAATAGCAAGCATCCAACAACTTTATTCACTCATATTGTATCCTAAAGTAGCTCAATCCCAATATCAAATTGCGTAACTTACCAAATTCAATCAGAACACACTCATCACGATTTGGAATAAATAGAAACATACAGTAGAAAACCGAAAACACTTCAACCTTCGCGCGCCCTCTCAAGTTTTGTTAGTTGGTTGCTGTTGGGTTTTTCGGCGCATTAGCAAGTTGCTGTTGTTGTTGGGCTTTAGGAGCATCAGCAACTAAGGCCATGCTGCTCCGTTTATATTGTTTGTAAATTGCTGTGTTCTGAGGTCGATTTTCTGTTTTCTGGACGAAAAACTCGAATTTCCAGGAGAAAAAAACATTGCTAACCTCTCCTTAGACCAACTAACTCAGCCACGTTGTGAAAGAGACCCATAAAAATTCCTCCCGTCATCGACAAGATTCGAATTTGTGATCGATTTGCTCTTTCCTGGAGTGAGTGAGATAGATTTTAGTTTTTATGGAGCATAAGCACTTAAGGCCTTGATGCGCCAAGTACCGCACTTTTCTAGAAGGGGAAAAACCATGCTACCCTCTCTTAAGGCGGACTAGATCAGTTGCGTTGTGATAAAAATCCCCATGAAAGTACCAGACGTCATGGACAGGATTTAAATTCAGGTCATTTCCACCAGTACGGAAAAGAAGGTAGAAGAACAGTTATACCAACTGTTATACCCACGAGGGCTTCAAAATTTTAAACTAATGGGTAATACAATTGGTACAATTACTGTCCTCTTCACACTGGGAGGAAAAGAACTGAGTTCGAATCCCGTCAATGACGCAAAGAAATTTTATGGGTCTTTTTCACAAGTAGTTGAATTACTAGGTCTCAGGTTAGGGTATTATGGCTTTTTCTCCAGGAAAGTCGGATCTTTCGTTCCAGCAAACAGTAAACCGACCTGAGAACATTCGCCATTTACAGACATATTATGGTATGTATGGCTCAATATGGCCAAAGTCACTGATGCGCCTAAAACAACAACGCAGCTTTCTGAAAATGCTATAAAATATTATAAATTTTGAATAAAATTCTTAGGGATTTAGAGCACAAAGGCGACAGTGACTATACATTGTCAATGTACAAATTAAAAACGGGATAATAAGTTTAAATTCTTTTCAGAAAGGTAAAGAATTCATTGAGACTGTGCTTGTGTTCAGCATTTCAAAGGTCTTGGACATTTGAAGCTCTGAAACTACTTGTTGATACTTTGTGGGAATTCAGTAACCACGTGCTTCACTGTGATGGTTGAGTTATAGTGATTTCAGTAACATTCAGGCGGTTAACTTCCAGGTAGTAGACAGAGTATGTAAGATGATTATGTTTAATGTTGTCCCTCCAAGGAAATTAAAAATTTCATACACTGCTCGACAAAATTAACAGAATACGTAGGAAACGTGGTGGAACTCGCACAGCTTATGATGAAGCAGGACAAAATCTGGTATGATGGTGTACCATAGAATAATGATGAAATTAGGAGACAGTAGGAACTTCGGATAGGTATATAAGGACATTTATAGGAGTGGTATAAGAATTACCGAAGATGTCACCTTGCAGAATCGATATAAGATGTTCGAAAATATGGTCACATGATATCAGTACGTCGAATGATCTTCTCCAACAGCTAAACAGGCCTGACAGTGGTGAACCCTACTCAATTTGAAGGTGACTATGAGATTACGTGGCAACAAATCCAATTCTTCCAACAGCACAGACCGTAGCTCAGCCACTGACCAAGGAGTTGGCTGTCGTGTACAATGCGCTGCACAAAGGCGTCCCATATATGTTCGATCGGATTTAAGCCTGGTGATCGTGCTGACCCGTCGCCACCGTAATAATATTAATAATAATATTATTACGGTGGGGACGGCTGACCACGGCAGTCGTTGGATATCTTCAGTTTCAAGATATTCCCCAACCACTATCTGAAGCGGTGTTATTATTATTATTAGCTACACTGTGCTGCCACTTTATTAGGTACACTCCTGCTGTGCACACAAATGGTTTGTCCCATAACGTTACAAGTCATATGACCACAGTTGTGGATATAAATGCAGCAGAACAACTTTTCCGGTATCAATTAAGCGTACAAACCGTAGCAAGAAGGGGGAAAAGGAATGATCTAACGGACTTCGAACGTGGCATGGTAGTAGGTGCAAGACGTACTGGACAAAGCATCTCTGAAACGGCAGTTCTCCTGAAGTTTTCACGCACGACAGTTTCAAGGGTGTATAGAGAACGGCGCAACGAACAGAAAACATCCTCTCAACGGCATTCCTCTGGAAGAAAATCGCTTCTTGATGAGAGAGGTCAGAGGAGGATGGCTAGAATTGTGCAAGCAAACAGACGGGCCACAATATCGCACATCACGTCAGAATACAACCTTGGTGCGCAGAAGAAAATATTGCAACGGCCCACTAGTCTCACTTTGTCGCGAATGGGCTACAACAGCCGACGGCGACATCGCTTACCTTTGTTATCAATGAAGAACAAGAGAGCACGCCTCCTGTGGGTACAGCAGCACCAGCACTGGATTATCGAGGATTGGAAAATAGTTGCTTGGTCTGACAAGTCGAAGTTCCTGGTGCATCACTTTGGTGGAAGACTCAGAATTTTGTGAAAACAACATGAATCCATGGATCCGTATGCATGATGACTACTGTGCATGGTGGTTGGGGGCAGTGTTGCGGTGTGGGGAATGTTTTCTTGGCACATGTTGGGTCCATTAATACCCACAGATTCACATTTTAATGCCACATCGTACCTAAACATCGTTGCTGACCAAGTGCATCCGTTCATGTTGACAGTTTGTCCTCAGTCAGATGGTTACTTCTAGCAGGATAATGCGCCAGTGCACAAAGCACGAATCATTATGGAATGGTTCCAGGAACATGACAATGACTTTTCTTTGCTGTAGTGGCCAACTCAGTCAGCGGATCTCAATCCTATTGAACATCTTTGGGATGAGCTGGAAAGGGCTGTTTGCTGCAGGCCTACACCTCCGTCGAATCTCAAGGAACTGCGTGACAAATTCATGTCTGCACGTACTCCATTTTTGCACATTTTCAACATCTTGTTCAATCCATGCCTAGATGAATTCAGGTTGTTTTAAAGGCTAAAGGAGGCTCAACCCGCTACTAGGTAGATGTGCTTATTAAAGTGGCAGCACAGTGTATATGGTGCAAATAAGCTTAGGCTTATGCTGCACCAGCCAAAAAAAAAAAAAAAAATCTCGAGTAACCCTGAGAGAGTGTGTTTAGTGTCAAATGGCACCAGGGGTTTCCTCCATCTCCGCGAGAGAGAGAGTCAAAAGTTGAAGGGAATCACCAAGACAGAAAAGAATGATAACATCCAGCTCACGACCCTGAGTGTGCTAAGCCCATACTCACCCGATGTGAGCCTGCAGGAAACAAATCTGGGCAAACCGCAACCCTAAAAAAGTGGCTCATAGTATTCGAGGATCTGTTCTCGGTACCTCTGCGCAGTTACGGTAACCATAACAAAAACATGAAGAGTGGGTGTATTATTATTCCATCCTACACGAGAACACCGCCTCTACCTTAAGTGTCCCTTTCTCTGATGTTGAAAAGATGGTATTGCAATCCTGTTTCCAGATGAAATAACGTCTAGAATCTGTTTTAGGCTAAAACGAAACTCGTCAGAGAACAGAACTCTACCCCTTTTGTTAGGACTCCAAATCACATGTTCACGGCACCAGTTTCGAAGAGCTCTGCAGTGATTTGGGGTTAATTTTTTTTTTTTTTTTTTGGTAGTTGTTGGCACATCGGCTTCTGTGGCCATAGTGCACCTCCCAAGGTTTTTTTTTGCAGTATTTTGATCCAAGCCCGAGGCTGGATTCGAACCCGCGACCTTTGGGTTGCCAGGCAGGCACCTTACCCACCTGTCTAGCCCGGCCGGCTTGGGGTTAATGGAATGCAAACCACTGGCATAGAGTCAAATAATTGAATTGGGTCTTCTTCCCACAATCCGGTTGTAAATGTTTACACCTACGGCCACAGCACCCTCAAGAGATGACATCGTAGATTTCCGTCTTGTTGCTAACAGAAAGAGAGCGGTTTGCTGTGGTTGATGTAACTCTCGGGTGATCTTAGCCAGCTATTCTCGTAACGGCTCTTGTTTGCATACTAAAAAAAAAACTAAACTTTTTATATTAGGGTGACCTAGAAGCTACTTTCAAGTAACTGTGTATTGTATCTACGTGTGTTTTCTGGTCGATTTGGCTGCTTTGATGAACGAAAAAATCCCAGCTTTTCTTGAGGGAAACCTGGCTATCTACGCCTGATACCGACTAACACAGCCACTGATTGAAAAATCTCCATAAAAGTACCTCGTGTCATCGACGGGATTCGAACTCGGGCCTTTTCCAAACGGTGTGGGGAGGACGGAGAGGCTACCACTTTGTTACCAGCGCAGACAAACTGCTTCCATAGTGCCGAGACGACACTGCGTGACATTTTAAGCCAACGTGCCACCCTCGTCTGCAAGTCGTCCAACGGCCCGCTGTCTCAAACAAATATGTAAACGACGACTTGCCATCCTGAATACTGGAAGTTTCGATATCCCAGTGAGCAAGCCAAAAAGCGGGAATGAAGTGATGTGGTAGCAACCATTGTTTTTATAGGAATGCATAATGTGCAGTATGTAAGTGGTAGATAGATTTGCATGCCTATTATTTTAAATATTCGCCTTCAGCGATACTGTTCACAACTTATTAGTGAAAAACATTTTGTTCTGTTAATTTTGTCGAGCAACGTGGACGAAAAACACTGGATTCGGGGTGGGGGGGGGGGGACCTTGCTTTCCAAGAATGAGATTGACTAACTCAATCAACGAGTGAAAAAAAAAAAAAGCCCATAAAAGTTTCAGTCGTATCATTGAAGGGATTGGAATCCGGGCCTTTCCCACCCGGCGATTATAACCACTGTGTCATCTACACAAATTCCTTCGAAAGGGCAACTTCTTATCAGTTCGGTTGAGAACTAAATTTTAAAAATTGAGCCATTCTCGAACTGCATGAGTGTATTGTTTATATGGGTATACTATCTTTGTTTCCACTGTACATATTAAGCATACCATATTAAGGATTCAGTAATTAATAAGAGACATTCAAAGATTGGTCATTCCAGTATCTAATGAATTTTTTGCCACCATATGGCATATTCATTTCCCAATATACCAGAATGAGGCGGGCTCCATCAAAAGATTATATACTTTGGGGTTTCTCGAGTTCTGTATAACTGAGATCAGATTTGTTTCAAGATGGAGTGCTTGTTGGTATATCGTGTTTCCATACGTTAATTTCATCTGGAGTCAGTGAACAATACACACTGCAAGTGAGGTGTCCACCATAAAATTTAATGGTATCGCAGTCTGCAGTTAATTCTTGCAACGTGTTTTGTTAGTGGTTCACCCACCCAAGATGTGGTTATCTTAAAAATTTAATATTATCCAATAAAATATTATAAATTTAAAAAATAAAAATATAGTTAAGGATGCCATTAATCAGCAGCGAACGGAGATTAAAACTCATATGGGAGCTGGACATTATTCCATCGCCACACGATACTAATGTATTTTAAAAAATAAAATCGTATTTTAAAGTAAATTGTTTCAGTCTAAAGTTAAAGGCTGCGTCAGCAGGGAATATAATGCTAGCTGTCAATTCTTCTGCATTTTTACAAACTTGGAGATACCGTGAATGCTGAATCACGTTGTGGTATAGCCAAGATTTTTTACCAGCAGGTACATTCGCAAAACTTAGTCATAAGTTAATAATGAAAAGGCACAATATGGCCCAGGAGGTCCTTATGCCAAAAAACCCACAACGACAAAAACATTCGCAAAAAGAAACGTCAATTGCAATTCACAAAAAAGGCCCCATCTTTTTAAAAAAGTGCTATAATACTAGATTTCGGCGTTGGGGGGTACAATTTACTTGCTCACCCTACCCTGGCTACGCCACCGATCACATTGCATTGAAAGAGGGCCTCATTAGAGAGAGAAAATGGGTCGGAAAACTGCTAGCTTGGGGGGAGACAAAGACCAATAGATTGACAGTAGCCACTGGCAGAGGTGAAAGAGATTCTTGCACTGCTTCTATTAGAATGAGCAGAAGCCTGAAAAACAAGATGCATGGTGCATCTTGTTTTCAGGCTTCTGCTCATTCTAATAGAAGCAGTGCAAGAATCTCTTTCACCTCTGCCAGTGGCTACTGTCAATCTATTGGTCTTTGTCTACACCAATGCTAGAGTTTAGTAAATAAATTTGATGAATTTGAGGTATTGCTCAAAACATCAAAGGCAGATATTGTTGGGATATCAGAGACGTGGTGTCACACAGATATAAGGGATGCAGAACTGCAATTTGGGGAGTACAACGTCTACAGAAAGGATAGACAGGATAGGAAGGGGGGAGGGGTTATGCTATTAGTTAAGAAACACATAAAAACCAAGGAAGTGAAGCCAGTCGACATCGCTGGACAGTGCAGTGTTGAGTCAGTTTGGTGTGACATAAGCATTGGGAGATCAAAATTGAGAATAGGAGTGTGCTATAGGCCTAATGACTCTGATGAGTATAATAAGGAACTGTACAGGGAAATAGAGTGGGCTAGTAAATCAGAGAGTCTTATAATGGGAGATTTTAATTTCCCAGATATTGACTGGAATTTGGGGGCTGGTTACTCACACACTAGCAGGGCTTTTGTGGATTTATTGGATGATTGTTTTCTACATCAGCATGTTCAGGAGGCAACTAGAGGGAGTAATACTCTTGATTTGATTATCAGCAGTGATTCTTCATGCATTAAGAATCTGCAGATAAATGAACCACTAGGTGGCAGTGATCACAGTGTGCTGAAGTGGGATTTACTGAAAGAGATAACTACCATTAGGGGTAAAGGGAAGGGTTATTGCTTCCGTAAAGGCGACTACGATGGACTGAGACAGTATTTAAATTCTATACAGTGGGACCAACTGATGATGTTACCAACAGCAAATTCAAAATGGGAAGCATTCAAAGAACGTATCTTGGAAGCTACTAGACTTTACATACCAACTAAGAAATATTGTTCAAGGTTTAGGCCAAAATGGATGTCAGATGAACTAATGAGGTATATGGCAGAGAAGAAAAATGCATGGGATACTTACAAATTAACACATGACACAGAAGCCTATGATAGATATAAGTTGATATGCAACCAAGTTACAAAGGAGGTTAGGCAGGCGAAGGCAGATTACGAGAAATCCTTGGCAAGGGATGCAAAGAAAAACAGCAAAGAGTTCTTTACTTATGTAAACTCTAGAAGGAAGGGGATGAATCAGATTGGTCCACTTGATATTGATGGGTCAACTGTTGATGATCCTGCTCAGGTAGCTAACAAACTAAATGAATATTTTGCATCGACATTCACACATGAGGAGTTATTCAGCAAGGGGAATGCCAGAGGTGTATTCAACTCTAGCAGTAAGCTACAGAATCTTGAAATAACTGGGAGTAAAGTGGAGGAGAAACTGTTGAAGATAAACACAAGAAAGGCACCCGGGGTGGATGGGATCTATCCAGTTATATTAAAGGAGGCAGCAAAGGAAGTAAGCAAACCCTTAGCCATAATTATGAGAGCTTCCTTGGACTCAGGGGAGGTACCCATAGACTGGAAATGTGCAAATGTGACCCCAATTCACAAAGGAGGATCAAAGGTTGACACAAGTAACTATAGACCTGTGAGCTTAACTTCTGTTCCAGGAAAATTAATGGAGGCACTGGTTAAAGAAGCACTGCAGGATCATTTAGACAAGACTTCAGTTATAGCTCAGACACAGCATGGTTTTGTTAAGGGGAAGTCTTGCCTGACCAACTTGATTGGATACTATGATGCAGTCACAAAAGAACTGGATGCAGGGAATAACTTTGATATTGTATACTTGGATCTTAGAAAGGCTTTTGATACTGTTGCACATGGAAGACTGCTACACAAATTGGAGCAGTGTGACATTGGAGGCAAATTGCTGCTATGGATAAAGGGGTGGTTGAGTGGGAGAAGACAGAGAGTGGTAATCAATGGACACTGCTCATCGTGGACTAATGTTATTAGTGGAGTCCCTCAGGGCTCAGTGTTGGGTCCATTATTGTTTTCTGTATTTATAAATGATATTGATGATGGTATATCAAGCTTAATGTCCAAGTTTGCAGATGATACAAAGGTTGGCAGGGTTGTCAAGGACACTACTGACACTACACTGCTGCAACAGGATCTGGAAAGGTTGAGCAGATGGGCTGAGAGGTGGCAAATGAAGTTTAACATTGACAAATGTAAAGTACTACACATGGGAAACAGCAACCCCAGAGCAACGTATCAACTCTGTGGTACTACACTGACAGTGGTAGAGAATGAAAGGGACTTGGGGGTGATTGTGCAGGCAGATATGAAGTTCTCTGAGCAGTGCAGACAGGCTGCAAGAGTAGCTCATGGAGTATTGTCAATGATATACAGGAATTTTTCCAGCAGGGATAAGGAGGTGATTATTCCATTGTACAAGGCAATGGTCAGGCCACACCTAGAGTACTGTATACAGGTCTGGAGGCCTCATTTCAAGAAGGATGTAGAGCTGCTGGAACGAGTACAGAGAAGGGCAACAAGATTAGTGAATGGAACAAAGGGGTGCTCTTACGAAGAAAGGCTTAAGTTTTGAAAATTACAGTGTCTGGAGACTAGGCACCAGCGAGGTGATCTGATAGAGGTGTATAAAGCCTTGAATGGTTTAAGCATGCTCAATGCTGATGGGATTCTTCCTCTAGCTCAGAAAAATCACCTGAGAGGGCATAAATTCAAATTGAGGAAAGACAGATGTAGGATAGACGTGCGGAAATTTGCCTTTAGCCAGCGGGTGGTTGATTGGTGGAACAGACTGCCATCCCTTGTGGTGGAGGTTGATAGCCTAAATAAGTTTAAGGCTCAGCTGGACAGGTATTTTGAACGAACAGAGGGGTGAAGTGGAAGTGGTTTTTTTTTTTTTTTTTTTTTGGCTGATGCTGCATAAGCTTGCTTTCTTGCATCAAATGCCTCTACTAATGCTAATGCTAAAAGAGTACGCGATATCTTTGCACTATTGAGATACAGCGTACAACTGTTATGACAATCAAGGCCTCATACGGAGTAAGAAATTGAAGAGAACATTAATGGGTTCGGGGTAAGATCTTTTCTTAATCGCCAACTCTATATTGGGAAACATTTTTTGGCACAATTGAAATACAGCTTGGTGGAAAACATGTTTCTGACGATGCAAATGTTGACAAATGATGTATATCACCGATTCTCTTTTAAGACTGTTTCCAAATTTGAAAAAGTGTATAAATATTTTTATTGAAAATAAAAATATTTTATGTCGAAAAATTCACACGTTACACAAATTATATTTAATGTAAGTAATAAAATTTATTGTTCAAAATCATACACAAAACAGAAATTAAAGCCATCACTTATGACTGAACCGGCTGCTTCTAAGCAGCCAATAGCCTAATTCATTGATCAGTTTGCTTATTGTGAACCCATAAATGGGTTTTCAGATGACAAGACTGCGTAAAGCCCTTACCACACGTTGGACAAGGAAAAGGTTTCTCTTTGGTGTGAACTAACAAATGCCTTTTCAGACGATAGGATCTTGGGAATCTTTTTCCGCATAGGTCACAAGGAAAGGGCTTCTCTCGGGAGTGAACTAATAAATGCAATTTTAAATCCTCTGCCCTTTTAGATGCCTTTCCACATATTTCACACGAAAATCTTTTCTCTTCACTATGAACTAAAAAATGCCTCTTTAGATGATACGGAGTTGAAAATACCCTGTCACAGGCTCCACAACAGAAAGATTTCTCCACAGTGTGAATTGAAACGTGTTTTTTCAAGTAGCCTTTACTTTTAAATGCTTTGCCACACATTTCACAAGAGAACGACTTTATCTCACATTCCAAAACTAACTGAGATGAATTTGAAGGTGACCTTTGCTCACTACTTTCTTGTGGCATCAAAGAATCCTCTAACTGTGTCTTATTTTGTTCAGATAGATCTTCTTGCAAAATATTATCGTTGGCTGATTCATTAGCAGTAGACATTATGTCAATGTCTTGAGTGAAATTGCCGATCACTATTTCAGAAATTATGTACCCAACAAATTGTGTTTTATCCTGAATACTTCGCCTTACCTTTACTAGCTAGGAAGATGATGTAATCTCCTTTTGTCCTGAAAAACAAAACATCGAGAGAGAGATTAAAATAAAAAAATATATATTACGTAAATCAATAACAAAATTATTTTGACTATGCCTGTTTCATTACGAATTGAAAGAAAAAAATTAATCTTTTTACATCTAATATTTTGTCACATTTTTCAAGATGAACTCCAGATCCACAGTATATATTTTTCGTAAATATTAATGGGCATAATCGAGGGGTCATAATCGATTCCAGCAAAATCATTTGAAAATTACTTATGATATTAAATTAATTCCGCAAAGTCTCAGTCAGTTCTCCTTCAGCACACACTTGCTACCACAGAGAAGTAAGATACTACTCTGTGCATGCTACTTTGATTTGATAGCTGGTTTAGGCTAATCAGAATATTTTGAACCGGATGATATCCACCACATGCACCATTCTGGAATGAGGTTACTCTGTGCTAGATGACGTCACCCGAATTCGTGCTGAAGCAATTTCTTAATGAGTTTAGGATATTTTTAAGAACAACCATTTTTAAAACACTTAAGACACGTATTAAAAGAAACAAAGAAGATTTTAGTGTTTTAATTAATGAAACTTGGGGGCGGGGGAATCTTTGGCAAGTATAATTTAAAATCTAATTCCAGTCATAGTTTCGTATCAAAACACAATTATGTACAGCCAACGATGCCAGAAAACGCTTTTTGTGATCTATGTCAATGCGACAGAATGCTTGCCTAATATTTGTTGTCACAATTAAAGCCAAACCGTAGGAGAATCTGCAGAGATTACAGTTGCCATTCCTGTACACGTTTTCTATTATGAACAAAAAACGAAGTTATCTTATTTATAACCAACACCAAACGACCGATTTTATTCGAAGATCACTGTTTGTCGTCTGCCATATTGTACCTTATTTCTAAATTGTGGACGTATATTTTAAAAATCTGCACACCTTATTAAGAATTCTACCAAAAACATATTCAGTTTGTCAACGTTAAAGTTTCATTTCGCGTTTCAATCGACTTATCTATCTTTGGATGCATTAAAAATTCCAATTTTCAAAATAGGTATTGCATTAGCTTTATAAAACCAGCCAGTGTCCAATTATCACATGATTATCCACACAACGCATAAATCGGTTAAATTAAAGGTTTTTCCCTTTTGCTTTTCATTTTTTTAAAATTCGTTTTTGAAATATCACATTAGGTTTGTCCATTTGATAATGAGTGATATTTTCACGAAAAGCAAGTTTTGTTTTGGTGTCAATTAAGTACCTAGGAGATTAATTTCCTAGGAGACGAAGGCCTGATAACACGGCTCACATGTTCATAGGAAATAACAATAACTTCCTTAATACAAAGAATATGCTCAATCTTTAATCAACAAACAACATCTTGATGAAATCAAGCCGCTGCATCAATTAGAAAAGAGGAACATTTGAAAGGTGCAAATGATCGCTTACCTCCCTTAAAGAAGTTAACACACGCCATCACTATTTTTATCATATCGTCCGTTGAATATGCGCCGCGCCACAGATATCAGTGAAATAAAAAAAAAATAATAAATAAATAAGTCATGACTATGTCTAGTATGTTACAATTTGTAAACTCATGTGTCTGCAGACCTGCCCAGACACGATTGAAGGGAGTATATGAAGAGATCCTTGTCGATTAATTTGGCCCTGGAGAAATTGTGCAAGGCTCATGGCGTAGAATTTTTCCAAGCCTGGTGTGTGTTGTTAACAGGAGAGACTGCTTCTACATGGATGGGATACACTTAAATAGAATGGGTGCAAGAATATTTGCTGATGCTATCGAGGCATCAGCAAATATTCTTGGTGGGTCGGAAAACTGCTAGCTTGGGGGGGGGGATTCACAGAACAATAGGTTAACAGTAGCTGCGGACAGAAGTGAAAATGATTCTTGCACTGCTTCTATTGCAATGAGCAGAAAGCCAGTTGCTGGGGATCATGAAACAAGTAAATATGTGAGCTGTATTAGAGTAACCAAGAGTAAGAACAGGTGCATGTATACCAATGCTAGGAGTATAGTAAACAAATTTGATCAATTTGAAGTGCTGGTCAAGATACCCAAGGCGGATATTGTTGGGATTTCATAGATTTGGTGCCACTCATATCTAAAAGATGCCGAATTGGAATTTGGGGAGTACAAGGTGTACAGAAAGGACAGGAGGGGTTATGCTGTTAGTTAAGAAACATGTAAAATCGAAGGAAATGCTTCCAGTTGACATGGATGGACAGTACAATATTGAGTCAGTTTGGTGTGACATAAGCACCGGGAAAGCAATGGAGTGGGCCAGTAAACCAGAGTGTCTTATAATGGGGGATTTTAACTTCCCAATATATAGACTGGAACTTGGAGATTGGTTACTCGCACACTAGCAAGGTTTTTGTGGATTTATTATTATTATTATTATCAGCCGTATGGTGCAAGGAAGCCTGCGGCTTATGCTGCACCAGCCAAAAATTCTGATTTACCCAGAGAGAGAGAGAGAGAGAGAGAGAGAGAGAGAGAGAGAGAGAGAGAGAGAGAGAGAGAGAGAGAGAGAGAGAGTAGAAAGGAACCACCAAGAAAGAGGAGAATGATGATATCCAGCTCAGGACCCTGGGTGTGCCAAGCCCATACTCACCAGATGTGAGCCCCTGGGGGTTGGATGATTGTTTTCTACAGCAGCATGTTAGAGAGTCAACCAGAGGAAGTAACACTCTTGATCACATTATCAGCAGTGATTATTATTCATGCATTAAGAATCTGCAGATAAAGGAACCACTAAGTGGCAGCGATCACAGCGTGCTGAAGTTGGATTTACTAAAAGAGATAACTACAATCAGGGGTAAAGGGAAAGGTTTTTGTTTTCGTAAAGGCGACTACATTGGTCTCAGAGAATTTTTTGGTCCTATACACATACAGTGGGACCAACAGATGATGCTACCAACAGCAAATTCTAAATGGGAAGAATCCAAGGAAGTAATCTTGGAAGTTACAAGCCTTTTTGTTCCAAATAAGAAATTCTGCTGTAGGTTCAGGTCCAAATGGATGTCAGATGAACTAATGAGACTCGTGGCAGAGAAGAAAAATATATGGGATGCATATAAGTCGGGCGACACAGAAGTCCATTATAGATACACGCTAATCTCTGACCAAGTGACAAAAGAGGTTAGGCGAGCGAAGGCAGATTATGAAAAATAATCTGCCAAGAAAAATTTATTCTAAAAATTTTCATATAGAATTTACTTCTTTATTAATAGTTTTTGTCGATCTGCTTTGCTCAATAGCTGAGCGATGATTACAGAGGAATGATATGACGTAACGATCGGGATCAAATTGAAGCAATGGTTTTCCGTTTAGATGTCATAATCTGCAACGTATTTTAATTGTCAACATTATTCATTCATTCATTCACTCAATATTATTCAGTACGCTGAAAGCTCACTCAGCTTCAGCACTGCTAATCGAAATGGTTTCAAAGATATTTCTGGCTTTCTTATATGAAAAGTGAATTTCACTCGATTTTAAAATAAACTGTATTACGAGGCGCTTATCATCGCCTTGCAACTAGTAGTAGTAGTAGTGGCATGTGATGCAAGAAAGCAAGTGTATGAGCATACTAAGGCCGCCGTAGCCTAGTGGTCAGGCGCGCGGGTGCATAAGTACACGTGCTTTGAGTGACCAGGGTTCAATCCCGTGACTACTGAATACGGTGCTGTTTCTTATATTCTGTCTATCTTGTGAACTCCTCTGACAGTTTGATCGTCCCGGAGTATAAACAGAAAATTTATTTATTATTTATTATATGCAGCATCAGCCAAAAAATAAAAAATAAAAAATAAATAAATAAAATCACACCATTCCCTCCAAATGCCTGTCCAGTTCTTCCTTAGATTTATTCAACTTATCAACTTCCACGACGACAGATGGAAGTTTGTTCCAGCAATTAACTACCCGCTGGCTAAATGCAAATTTCCGCACATCTATTCTACATCTATCCTTTCTTAATTTGAGTTTATGCCCCCTTAGGTTCGTAATCTGAACAAGTGGAAGGATTCCATCAGAATTCAGCGTGCTCAATCAGATCACTGCGCAAGTGCCTAGTCTTCAGTCACTGCAATTTGCGGAACTTAAGCCTCTCTTGGTAAGAGGATCCCTTCATACACGCTCAAGTAAATCTACATCCTTCCTAAAATGAGGCCTCCAGACCTGTAGGCAGTACTCAAGGCGTGGCCTGACCATTGCCTTATACAGAGGGACAATCACCTCCTCCTCACTGCTAGCAAAATTCATATATATCATTGACAAAACCCCATGACCTGCCCTGGCAGCCTGTCTGCATTGCTCAGAAAACTTTATATCTGACTGCACAATTACTCCCAGGTCTTTTTCATTTTCTACCACCTTAAGTGTAGTACCACACAGTGTTGGTACGTTTTTCTGGGGTTACTTCTACCCATATGCAGTACTTTGCATTTGTCAAGGTTAAATTTCAGTTGCCACTTCTTAGCCCATCTGCCCAAATTATCTAGATCCTGTTGCAGTAGCACACTGCCATTACTGTCATTAACAACCCTGCCAACCTTTGTATCATCTGCAAACTTCGACATTAAGCCTGATATACCTTCATCAATATCATTGATAAATATACAAAACAACAGTGGTCCCAACACCGAACCCTGTGGGACTCCACTAATAACATTAGTCCACGAAGAGCAGCACCCATTGATTACCACCCTCTGTCTTCTCCCACTTAACCATCCTTTTATCCATTGTAGCAACTTACCCTTAATACCATTCTGCTCCAATTTGTACAATAGTCTTCCATGCGCAACAGTGTCAAAAACTTTCCTGAAATCCAAATATATGATATTAAAATTATTTTTTGCATCCAGTTCCTTTGTAACCACATTATAACCACATCATAATATCCTATCAAATTTGTCAGACAAGACTTTCCCTTAACAAATCCATGCTGTGTCTGAATTATTGCTGCAGTCTTGTCTAGATGATCCTGCAATGCATCTTTAACCAGTGACTCCATTATTTTACCTGGAACAGAAGTTAAACTAACTGGTCTGTAATTACTCGTGTCACCCTTTGATCCCCCTTTGTGAATTGGGGATACATTTGCACATCTCCAGTCCGTGAGAACCTCCCCTGAGTCCAATGATGCCCTCATAATTATGTCTAAGGATTTGCTTATTTGCTTTGTCGCCTCCTTTAATATAACTGGATAGATTGCATCTACCCCAGGTGCTTTTCTTATGTTTAACTTCAACAATTTCTCCTCCACTTTGCTTTCAGTTATTCCAAAATCATTAAGTATCCTGCTACAATTTGATAACCTTCTGCCATTTTCAAATCTTAATAATTCCTCATATGTGAATATAGATGCAAAATACTCATTTAGTGTGTTTGCTATCTGAGCAGGATCGTCAACAGTGGAACCATCGATATCAAGTGGACCAATCAGATTCATCCCCTTCCTTTTAGAGTTTATATAAGTAAAGAAATCCTTGCTGTTTTTCTTAGCATCTTTTGCCAAGGATTTCTCGTAATCTGCCTTCGCCTGCCTAACCTTCTTTGTGACCTGATTACAGATTAGCTTATATCTGCCATAGGCTTCTGAGTCGCTCGATAATTTATATGCATCCCATGCATTTTTTTTCTCTGTTACGAGTCTCATTAGTTCATTAGATAACCATTTTGGCCTAAACCTTGAATAATATTTCTTAATAGGTATGAAACTTTTAGTAGCTTCCACGATTAATTCTTTGAATGCTTCCCACTTAGAATTTACTGTTAGTAACATCGTCAGTTGATCCCACTGTACAGAATTTAAAAACTGTCGGAGACCACTGTACTTACCCTTACGGAAGCAAAAACCCTTTCCTTTACCCCTGATGGTAATTAAATCTTTAAGTAAATCCCACATCAGTACACTGTGATCACTGCTACCTAGTGGTTCCTTTATCTGCAAATTCTTAATACACGAATGATCACTGCCACCTAGTGGTTC
The DNA here is from genome assembly GCF_048544385.1 of Mastigoproctus giganteus. Taxonomy (NCBI): domain Eukaryota; kingdom Metazoa; phylum Arthropoda; class Arachnida; order Uropygi; family Thelyphonidae; genus Mastigoproctus; species Mastigoproctus giganteus. The sequence goes on from NC_143588.1 coordinate 111,457,662, forward strand.
CTTTATCTGCAAATTCTTAATACGCGAATGATCACTGCTGATAACCAGACCAAGAGTATTACTTTCTCTGGTTGCCTCTCGAACATGCTGCTGCAGAAAACAATCATCCAATAAATCCACAAAAGTCTGACTAGTGTATGAGTGATCAACCCACAAGTTCCAGTCAATATCTGAGAAGTTAAAATGCCCCATTATAAGACATTCCGATTTATTAGCCCATTCTATTTCTCTGTACAATTGTTCATTGTACTCATTCGAGTCATTAGGCCTATAACACACTCCTACTCTTATTTTTGCTTTCGCAGTGCTTATGTCACACCAAACTGACTCAACAGTGCACTGTTCATCTATATCAACTGGATGCACTTCTTTTGATTTTATGTTTTTCTTAATTAACAGCATAACCCCTCCTCCCTTTTTATCCTGTCTATCCTTTCTGTACACATTGTACTCCCCAAATTCAGCATTCCTTATATCTGTGTGATACCACGTCTCTGCTATCCCAACAATATCCGCCTTTGATGTCTTGACCAACACTTCAAATTCATCAAATTTATTTACTATACTTCTAGCATTGGTATAAATGCACCCATTCCTATTCCTAGTTACGCTAACACATCCCATATACGCACCTATTTCAGGATGATTGCCATCCGTTCCTGAAACCCCCAACACTCCTCGTTCCAGGTCGCTACTTATTCTAATAGAAGTTGTGCAAAAATCACCTTCACCTCTGCCTACGGCTACTGTTAATCTATTAGTCCTTGTATCCCCCCCCCCAAGCTATCAGTTTTCCGACCCACCTAACACTCCCTCGATAGCATCAGCAAATATTCTTGCACCATTTCTATTTAAGTGTGTCCCATCCCTGTAGAAGCAGTCTCTCCTGTTAACAAGTACAGACCAGGCTGAAAAAAATTCTACCCCTTGAGCCCTACACAATCCTTCCAGGGCCGAATTGATTGACAGGGCTCTCATCATATACTCCATCCTATCGTGTCTGGGCAGAATTGCAGACACTTTCAAATTCAACCCTAATTCACGGCTTGTTTTTCAACAGTGACCTGTACTTGTTAAGTAATTCCGCCGGTCTCCTACTCTTAATATCATTAGTGCCAACGTGTACAACTATATCACCTTTTGTGCCCTTAAAAGATGATATCCGCTCTACAACGTCATAAACCTTTTCCCCTGGCAGACATACACTGGTCCTTTTCCACCTACCCTTTTTAAAAAGCATGTTTCCCGTGTCCCTGACAATAGAGTCACCAACAACTAGTAGTTCCTGTGGACCAGCACATTCTGCATTGGGGGTTGCCGCTGTGTTGCGTGATGACCAAGTGCAAATCTGGCGTTGATATGGGCAGCTGAGAGCCTGATGGGCCCCTCAATTTAGTTCCTTCGAGGGCATCCACCCTGTCCTTCAAGCTCTCATATAGGCCCATAACAACGCTGAGTTGTCGCCTGATTTCCTTACACTCCTTACATCGCGCACACAGAAAGACATCCCCCATGGCAATATCATGTTCCGTTCCAGAGAGTTCTGCAAACATTTCACAAGTTGCACATTTTTTTAGGCTGTGATGCGTTGGAGAATCGCCCCCCTCAGTTCTCCCCCGAGTCACAGCACTCCTGCCACTTTGTGCCCGTTGCTTTGCTGCTCTAGTTTGGGGCATGATACTTTAAATTAATAAGACCAATAAATTAAATTAATTAAATGTCAATACTATGCTATCTAATAGAAACAGTGAAGCGTATTACCCTATATAATTATACGTTAGAGCTACCTAGCTACTTCAATTAAAAATTTGAATTCCCTACCACTATATACAAAAACAATGACTGCAAGATTCGAACGAAATAACGGTTTTAACTAGTGCCACCTATTTCTTAAATTATAATACCGAACTTCATTCCGTTAGTAACTTTTCATATATGTTTCGTTTGGATTCGAATTACGTTAATTAATCTTCTTTTCTAGTTAACCAATATCAGTTAGCAGAAGAATAACTAATATTAGAGATCATGGGAATATAACTTTAAAATGTTATCATCAGATAAATCTAAGAATGAGACGAAGTTTCATTTTGATACTCGTATTGCAACAGATGATTCTATCATTGCTCTTATAAAATAGAGTTGAAAGGAATATTATATAAGGAAAGTTACATAAGAGGAATTAAGTAATTATCTGTAATTATAACCAGTGGTGAGCTGTGAACATTTTAACAATGAGCTCGCAGTTTTTCCAACTTTCTATCGAATAACTTTGATCGGTCACGGAAGTGACGTCATCCGGGGCTTCCACTACAAGAGCTTCCTACCCTAGCACTACAAGTAGTGTTATTAGAGAGCGTGACGCATTTTTCGTGACCATTTTATTATCTGGAGTCAGGGGCGGATTAAGGGGGGGTGGACAGATGCGGCTTATTACCCCTTTAACCATGAGTATAAGTGAATGTGTAAACGTTCCTAGGTCTATCTAAAAAAAAAAAAAAAAATTAAAAACCTGGTTGTCATGCATCGCCTTACAATGATAACTGAATACGACAGTGTCTGGAGTTCTAACTTTTTAGAATTTTTGAATAGTATGACGTCACAATCATGCTTCCTGAAGTTATTACTGCAGTAAGTATGTTTGCAACAATACAAATATTTGTCAACAATTTTTTTTTCGTCTCGCATTTTCGTTACATTCCATTGTTAGGTACCCCTAACAGCTGCGTGTGTCGCTTCAACTACAAGATCAGTACATCAATCGGTGCTGCTTTACAGAGATATTTAGATACGTTGCGCTCGCAAGTATACACCTCAAGTATATATATATCGTAAATCCATTGTATCTTATCTTCCAGAAATTATGAAAATCTGTGAATGATCAATAAAATATTTAGAATAAAAAATCTTTTATTTCGTAATCGATATATACAAATCAAAATACCTAAACGAAACGCGAAGGACGTTTCGCATAAACCATCTAAAACTAGGGAAATATAATGGAAACATTTTTTTTTCATGATAAAATTTTAATATTGCGAATAAAAAATAACACGAAATATTTCCCATATCACAAATAACATAAAAACTATCACAAAACATTCCACAATATAAAAACAAATATTACATAAAAAACAAACTTTCTAGAAAAAGTACATAAAAATCACTGATTACTTGAAAAAAAAAATATTTTACAAATATTCAAGAAAAATTTATTCTAAAAATTGCCATATAAAATTTACTTAATTAATATTTGTTGTCGATCTGCTTTGCTCAATAGCGATGATTACAGAGGAATTATTTGACGTAACGATCCGGATCAAATTGAAGCAATGTTTTCCATACAACCCCTGGGGGACTTACATCTGGTGAGTATGGGCTTGGCACACCCAGGGTCCTGAGCTGGATATCATCATTCTTCTCTTTCTTGGTGATTCTCTTCTACGTTTGCCTCTCTCTCTTAGGGTAACTCGGGAATTTTTTTTTTTTTTTTTTTTTTTTGGCTGGTGCAGCATAAGCCTCAGGCTTCCTTACACCACATAGCTAATAATAATAATAATAATAATAATAATAATTTAGATGTATGGTCATCATAATCTGCAACGTGTTTAATTGTCATAATATTATTCATTACGCCTAAAGCTGAAATCAGCTTCAGCACTGCTAATCGCAATGGTTTCAAAGATATTTTCTGGCTTTCTTAATTGAAAAGGGAATTTCACTCGATTTTAAAGATAAACTGTCTTCCACAAAATCCTAAAATCATTAATTTTTATTTCATATTTTATGAGAAAACTTAAATTTCTTATTCGTTTTTCACCGTTTTGCCATCGAGACGAAATTTCTTTCACATTCCAGGATTTCGGGTACCATAATTTCTTTCAATGGTATCGTTATTTTCTTTATTTAATTTAAAATCACCCTGTTGCATTAATAACTTATCCTTTAAGGATAAAACAATGAATGTAATAACTTGTCACGAGGTAATTTTTTTACTTTCGATTGTGATTCCTTCAAATTCTTTCCATTTCAACATACTCTCAATTTTAACTTCATAATTTCCTTCAGAATTTTTCAAATTAGCGAAAGCATTGATAGTTCGAATAATTAATTTATACGCACAGAATCACAATGGTAAAACATTGTGATTCTGTAAAGCTTCTGAAAGACAACAGAGCTCCAGTAGGATGTCGATCTTTAGTGCTAAATGGTTAAGAAATTCCAAATTTAAAAGTTGATTTAATAATAAACACACTGATTCTAGAGAGAGATAAAAACAGTTTGGCCATAAGCCTACGTGACCACAAGCTAGATCCAGCTCCACCTGCCGGTGAGCGTCTGGAAGCTCTCAAGGAATGTGGGAGGAGAATGGAGAAATAAGACCATTGGACGAAAAGCAGATGTTCTATGTCAAGGACAAGAGGAAGGAATGCGTAGGATTGTGTGGAAGGATGATGTGGAAAATCAGCGCTAGCGTCTTTTTCACAAGAAAAGTATAAGCACGCTCCTTTTCAAAGAGAAGTATTTTCAGGAGCAATCGTTTTACTTGGAGAAGAATCGGAAGAAGTCTCAGCGGAGGTAAGAAGCCCCATGGCCGAATTCTCTCCTTTATCTTTAAAGTACGGTATGCTACAGTAAAATAATGTTTGATAACTTTAACTTGGTAAAAGCGAACTTCGAAAATACGTTTAGTTAGCGTTTATTACTGAATCTTAAGCACCTAAAGAGAGTATAACAACGTCATCTATTTAGGTAAGTTTCTCTTATGAGTGCTTAGTTTAGTTATGATTCACTAATGCTTCTAGCCTATATACCAAATCCCCTTTTCTTTCTTCTCTTTCGGCCTGCGGTTAGACCAAAGTATATCTTAAACTTAAATAACTAGACTTAGAAGGAGTTATAAAGCCAACTAAAGAAACTGAAAATACGAAATTCGATATATTACGAATTGTAACTAACGGAATTTAGAATATGAAACGCTAACATCGAGAGCATATTATAGAGCTAAATAAACGGAACTTAAAGTGATGAAAGTCTAGCTAAAACCCTCAAAAATCTTAATAAATGAAACTTAAAATGAGAACTACAGTTATCTGTTCACTGACGCCATTCTTGAGTTCCCAAGTATTTTTAATTCCGTTGGCCTCATTTTGAAAACGATTTGATGTTTGAATTCATAAGAGTAAGGATAGGAAGCTAATTACCGTATCTTTTCTTGTAGTAGGAAAGGGAAATTAGCGACCCTCATTGATTCAGTGGACCTAAATAAGCCAAATGAATGTAAAATTGAATTAATTCTATACCAGTTGTCTAGAGGTCCACATTGATAAAATCTTGTGTTAGAATGTTTCTCTTAATGATATTTTTGTATCAATTACGAGCCATTGCCTTATCATTTTGTATATACTTTCTTGAACTATTAAATGTTACGTTTATAATTACCATATTGTTGCTTTCTCTCATTTAACTACCTAAGTGGGGTTTACTTTAAATGAGACCAGGAAGGTCTGTTTCTAGACCTTGATAATATCTGGGTGAATTGCGGGCTTCATTCTTATATCAGTTAATTCATGATTGGAGAGTAAATTAAAGAAACAACGCTACCTTTGGATTTGTCTTCGAAAAGTGAGGATGTCCCCCGAACTGATAGGAAGCGAATCCGTCCTAAACTCATTGCGAGTTAATAACCACTGTTCCCCAATTGTCCCAGGTTTATGGAATTCTCTTGTGATCACGTATAAACATTCCGCAAACCCCCGAACCTGTAGGGACGCTATATGGGTAACGTAAATTTAAAAATTGTAAGATGTTATGTGCGATTAAAAACTTTAGAAAACGGGATAAAATTGAAAAGAAGTGTAATTTTTGCTCAGAGTAAGGAGAAAGTGTGATTTCAGTATCAAAGTGAAGAAATATAGTGGTGAAGAAATATTTAGAGTAAAATAATTCATGAAATGTGATTTCAGTCTGAGGAGCTCTTCAGCAATCAGAAAAGTAGGAAAATAAAATTGTAATTAAGTATTATTTTGGATTAACGGAACTGGGACTCAAAATTCAGTCATTTTATTGATAACACTCGTGATATTTAGTTGCTTAAGTCGATTGACTGTGTTGTAAAAAAAAATATATATATATATATATTTTTTTAATATAATAACATAATCTTTTGGATTGTAGTGTACTTTCTGTATAAATATCATGGAGGAGGAAAACGGAGAACAAAATGAGCAGATTCAACTGAATGAGCAAAATCAGTTGCAAGCTGCTGCACCAATGTTACAGCCTATAATTGCTGGATTCTCAAACTTGGTTCTTTTGTTTTCAGGATCGACAGAAGATTCGTCTCCCCGAGCCATTTCTTCGCTAGTTTAGAGGAAATAGGTGTTTTAGGAGGTTGGAATGATTCAGTAAAAATAATAGTAGCAAAAAGTAAACTTAAAGGACCAGCTTTTGATTTTTGTCAATCAATAGATCTTAAGGGAGAAATCCTTTACGATTAATTTAAACAAGCTTTTATTACTCGTTTTGAGAAAACCGAATCGTTGATAATTCAGTTGCAGAAGTTTAACTCTGCTAAACAGGAATATAGATAAAAGTATAACTTTCATCATTGAACAAGAAAGTGTCTAGCCGTAGATTACACGATGCCCCGAGAAGACTCGATAAGTTGTGAAGAATGTATAAGGATCAGAAATGATCAGCGAGATTTTCGACGTAATACATTTCGTTTCTTTAAACACATCGGGAAGATTCAAATACCTTTTCTGCACATTGTGAGCAAATATGCAAGACCACAGATGAACCATTGTCCTCTTACAAGGAACGTGTCAACTCAAACGGATATCACTATCAGAGAGCTCAAGATGAAAGGAGTTGCATATACGATGTATCTTAATTATTCGTTGAAACCGATTCCAAAACAGCCAGAGAGTGCCGATTTGATCTATGACAACGAAGCTTTCCCACCATTACCATTGTTGTGTAGACCAATATAAAAGGAAGATTGGATCAAGGAGGAGAATAAGGGAAGAAGATAAAACTGACATTGAGCAAATGTGTTTCTTGCAGGATGAACTGTTTATTTTAAATATTATAGTACAGTAGTTGATGTATAATTCAATTAAATAGAGAAATGTAATCATGATAATAATGTAGTAATGTGATGTTAGTAATGTGATTAGTATCTCAATTGATTGATGTTATTTTTTCAGATTGCACATATATTTTTTACCTATAATCATATTTGTATTTTGATGACAATTCCTAAATGTATTTTACGCCATAGGGCTTATTTTGTAGCTAATAGTAGAGATTTTTTCATTTTATATTATAGAGTAGTGAATTACAATTTTTGCATTCTGTATTACAGAGTGGTATGTTATAATTTTAGCATTTTGTATTATGGAAAGGAATACCACCATTTTTGTATTTGTTAGTATGTGGTAGAAAGAAAAACGAAATTTTAGAATTTCGGAGATGACGAGTATTCTTGTCAAGCTTACTTTAATGTATGTTAAGTAAATTACAAGTTTGATCATGTTGCTATAGCCCACAACATCTTGTAATACGATCTATTAGAGATATGTAACCTTTAGTATGTAGTTTTGAATATTGAACTTTCTGAAATCAGTTAACCTCTTTTGAATATTCATATTAGCCAAGTTATATAATGGCATTTATAATCACAATGTTTAGTTTAAAATAGCTGATATGTAATAGTAATGCTATTCTTTCTTTTTCTTACATGTAAATGGCTTATTGATGAGTGAAAAATCATACACGTAGGTGTGGATCAGTATTTTACTGATGTCTTTTCAACAATCAAATGTTCAGTTTTGACTATCTAGAGACTTTTTATCTTCACAATTTTTGGACATTGAAAGACTATTTCGTAGAAAGATACAACCTCTATATCTCATGAAGAAAGCTCCTTAACCGAAAGATCCCCAGATGTAGTGCAGAGACTCTACAAAATCATTCTAATGAAGGACAAAGTGTTACTGAACTGTTTTGTGTTCATGAGAAAGCATCAAGAACATTAGTGCCGTAATATTTTCTATGGACATTTCATAATAACAACAGAACTTAAAAAAGTTCTGTTGTTATTATGAATTGTTAGTGTTAAGTTTTCTTTTGATCGTTAAGCCTAACAAATCCAATGAATCAACGACTGTCAAAGGTTGCGAATAATAGTGCACCTTAAAGAAGATTACGATTTAATTAAACTTATACTTAAACAATTTTACTGTAAAGAACTTAGAAATCATTTTAATTGATTCAGCAGAATCGCTTCAGTATCCGATAGGATCAGTTATCAGAGGACTCATAGTCATAACCCCGCCTATTGCCAGACATTGATGTGCATTCCATTCCATTTCCATTTATTTACACACACAATTTTATGTACATTCTCATGATATAAACAATTTATATACAAGATTATATACAGTTTTATAGACATAATCATATATATATATCCATTCTATATAATGGTAATCAAGGTACTGTGTGTGTTTGCATGTGTGTTCTTATATCGGGGTGGCTCCTAGGCTCTTAGCCCATCTCCACCTTTGTACTCTGTTATGGTGCAGAAACTCTGCATAATGGGCCTAAAGTGTGACTGTATGTGTGCAATATTAATGTGTGTTGTTTTGTTTGTGACAGGCTATTATGCCACCAGGGTGCAGCAAACGTATGGGCAGCTGCTGCCTGGTGCCCATCCCTAGCACTGGGTCTGGGTCAACAGTCGCCCTGTACCCGTGTTATTACCACCGAAAATCTCGAACACGCCAGAGGTAGTGCAATACCCTCTCCCAGGTTGCCCTTACCTGACAGCCAGCAAAAAAAAAAAAAAAAAAAACACTAGTAGTTATGTACATTATGGTCTGAGTGTTTCGATCAAACACTCCTGTTCTTAGGAGATAGGTTATTTTGGTCCCGAGTCACCAAGACCAACCCCTCCAAGGCTAGGAGGACGTTCTAGCAAAACAATTGTAACAATTATATTAACGTATATACATGATTTCCTAGTCTTAGTCTTTTTCACCACAGTTCAATTATTCTCAGTACTTCTTATTTTCAAATGAAGTCACAAGTTGAACTGTCCAGTTTGATTTCATTCAAGAAAGAAGTCAGTCCCAGTAGTCTTCTCCGTTCTGTGCCAGCATGTCTTAAAACTGTTCTTTAGGTTCTAGTTGCTGAAGACTTATAATTATTCTTTTTCCCGAGAGTCCTAACTTGTGTATGATTTGGAATTCCAATGACAGTCCATAGGTAAGAAAATGGAGTATTTTCACTTACAAAAGTTCTCGTTGTGAAAAACACGTTTCATTAATGCGGTAGTTCATATCTATATGGTCAAAGATCTAGATTCCTTCAATTTTTTTTCCATTTCAACATGCTCTCAATTTTAGCTTCATAATTTCCTTCAGAATTTTTCAAATTAGCGATAGCATTGATAGCTCGAATAATTAATCTGCTTTTACCATAATGAATCTGTAAAGCTTATGAAAGGTAAGAGAGCTCCTGCAGGAAGTCGATCATTAGTGCTGAATAGTTAAGAAATTCCAAATTTAAAAGTCGATTTAATAATCTGGAATATTTAACTTCCGATTCAAAATGTTTGCACAAAGCAGGATAATTCCTCCAATCCACAATTGCCATCCACAAGTTACAAGCTGCCCATCGTGGCTCGAATACACGACCGATCTTTATATTTTCCACATTAGCATTAGTAGAGGCAAATGATGCAAGAAAGCTAGCTTATGCAGCATCAGCCAAAAAAAAAAAAAAAAAAAAAACACTTCCATTTCACTCCTCCGTTCATTCGAAATACCTGTCCAGCTGAGCCTTAAATTTATTAAGGCTATAAACTTCCACAACAAGGGATGGAAGTCTGTTCCACCAGCCAACAACCCGCTGGCTAAAGCCAAATTTCCGTACATCTATCCTACATCTGTCTTTCCTCAATCTGAATTTATGCCCTCTCAGGTGATTATTCTGAGCAAGAGGAAGAATCCCATCAGCATTGAGCATGCTCAAACCATTCAAGGCTTTATACACCTCTATCAGATCACCTCTCTGGTGCCTAGTCTCCAGACACTAATTTGCAAAACTTAAGCCTTTCTTCGTAAGAGCAACCCTTTGTTCCATTTACTAATCTTGTTGCCCTTCTTTGTACTCGTTCCAGCAGCTCTACATCCTTCTTGAAATGAGGCCTCCAGACCTGTATATAATACTCAAGCCTTGCCATTGCCTTATACAAGATGGCGCATTATAGCCTTAGATGCTTATGCGCCATTAAACTGTAAAACAAACAAACAAACAAACCTTATACAAGGAAATGAATACACCTTATCCCGGCCATTTCTTTGGTCCGTTGTCTTGGATGAGTTCCTGGGGATAGATCTCGGCGAGGTCAAGCCCCTGGCCTTTGCTGATGATCTCGTACTGGTTATTCATTCTGGTACAAGAGCCACATTGGAAGTACAAGCCAACTTTGCACTGGGAAAACTTCAAGACTGGGCTGCCATGCTCAAATTAACAATCTCCAGTGAAAAAACAAAGTCAATCCTTCTAAAAGGAAAGCTCCAAATCCGACAGCCACCAGTGATGAAAATTAACAACACCCCAATCCGTCTCTACACAGAAATCAAGTATCTGGGCCTGTATCTAGATGCCAACTTATCCTTCCATCCCCACTTAAAATACCTGTCAGATAAAATCCGAAAATACACTGCAATGATAAGGCGAATTAGCAGAGCGGATTGGGGCCTTAAGAATAAAGCTCTATCATTAATATGCAGTATATGTTCTGATTGTGTCCTATGGAGCCTCCATCTGGTGTGAAAAGGCAATCCGGGAAAGGAACAAGCGCAAGCTTGATTCCATTCAAAGGTTTATGTTATTATCTATTACCAGGGTGTGCTGTACTGTCAGCACCCCTGCATTACAAGTCATTGCAGGATACGTACCTCTCTATCTGTAAGCTGTCAAGAGGGGTCTCTTCCAGTGCCTGAAGTAGGAAATCCCAACTGAATTGTTAAACCTGCAATTGACCATGCAAATGACCCTAAGAAGGAAAGTAGAAAAATTGCAGACCACCTACAAAACCTCTGGCAAGAAACATGGGACACAACGCCTAAAGGAGCAATCACCAAGAGGTTTATTCAATGAATTAGTCGGACTTCCCCAAAGCCTCCTCCCTGGTACTCGCCTGGATTGCAAGTCACCTTCCTGCTTACAGGCCACGGACCGTTCCAGCAAAAACTAACAGCCATGGGAATAGAAAATAACCCATATTGCCACTGGTGAAGAGGAGTCCTGGGAACACCTTATGTATGAGTGTCTCACTTACAACAACGCCAGACTTCAATTTCTCACAGAGATTCAAGGAAACCCCCACAATCAGGAGTCAACTTTACTTCAAGAAGAGGCCACATACCTAGCCTTAACACGCTACGCCCAGGCTGTTTTCAATTGTAGAAGAGCAAGACTTGCGGAACTCAGGGCAGAACAGAATAACGTGTCATCCACGCAATCCCCTACTGGGATAGAATAATGCACTTTACCCTGGGTGCAAGATACTCACAGGAGCACCTGCTCCTGTAATTTCCAACTCCCTTCTCCATCCTCTTCCTTAGAGTGGACTGCCTTCCCTCTTTGGTCCACTCCAACTACTGTTCCCCACATTTGACCTCTTCTTCTTCTCTTACTCCCCCCCCCCCATATGCTCTCTTATTTTTTTATTTTATTTTATTTATTTTTTTTACAGCCTCAACTTTTTTTTCACTCTTCATTTTTTATTTATGATTTTTTATTTTATTTATTTTATTTATTTTTATTTTTTTATTTTATTATAAAATTTTTATTTTTTTATTTTTTATGGCTTCTGTCAGGTAGCTCAGGCAACCCTGGCAGAGGCAGCCAGAGTATAATGGGCAGCCTGGCTCACCTCCCAGTGATTGCGGCGGGCAACGTGGAGTCCCAGTAGGGGCCCCGCGGCCAAGCAGCCAGACACAACAGAACAAAGCGCAATGCTACATTAACCAGACATTACACTTTTTTTCTGGGCTGTGCAGTAGTTCTGCATTTCATCACAGAGTACATCTGGTGCAGATGTGGGAAACCACCGGTGGCACTTGAACCTAAATACTATGCCACTATCCCTGCTAGAAAAACTGTATATCATTGACAAGACACCATGAGCGACTTTTACAGTCCGTCTGCACTGCTCAGAGAACTTCATATCTACCTGCACAATTACCCCAGGTCCTTTGCATTCTCTACCACTGTCAGTGTGGTACCACAGAGTTGATACGTTGCTCTGGGGTTGCTGTTTCCCATATGTAGTACATTTATCAATGTTAAACTTCATTTTCCACCTCTCAGCCCATCTGTCCAACCTTTCCAGATCCTGTTGCAGCAGCATAGCATCACATCAAGCTCTTTAGCAATCATCCTTAATTCACACTGACCTTTTGGAGATACAGTTTTTTTTTAATTATTGCCGGTTTGCCCTTATATTTTAGAACATTTTCTACGCAGTGAAAGGCTGGACAAAGTTTAAAAATCTACCAACATTTCATCTTCGTAAAGTTTATTTAATATCTTAGTTGCCTCAATCACCCCCTCCCCTCAACCTTGCTACTGTCACCAGTTCTTCGAATATTGTCGAAGAACTGGTGTGATTCCGACATTTGACACAAATGTCGGAATCACACGAATATTCAGCTACTGTGACCAAGTAAACATAGACAGGAGAAATTTACTGGAAGGCGTGGATCACTCACTTCTCCGAAAAACATACGCCCGTTTGTCGGAGTAAAGGGGAACCACAACACAGGTTGACCAGAGGCTATAATCCTTGTGGAGAATCTTCTTAATCCCCTGATTGGCTATAAAATGCATATTGATTAGAGCGAGTTTTCGGTATGTGACTGCAGAGGTTTTAGGGACACCACTAACATTGTGAAACGGTAATCCCTTTCAAAGTCTCTCCTAATCCGTTCGTTACATGGAAATTTTCTTCGTTCAATGGAAACCATTTAAATGTAATTCCAAGAGGAATTCAAAAAAATTCGCTATAAAGAAGTTAGTTAAACAGTGGTCCGACTGTAATTAAATCAAAAATGAAGCAATTTTAAAATACATAACTGATCGATTGCGCCATTAAAATGTTGCGGGTGGGGCCCCGCCGTAGTTTCTGCTCTGGATACTCAAGAAGGTCGCCGTAGCCTAGTGGTCAGGCGCGCGGGTGCATAAGTACACGTGCCTTCAGTGACCGGGGTTCAATCCCGTGACTACTGAATACGGTGCTGTTTCTTGTATTCTATCTATCTTGTGAACTCCTCTGACCGTTTGGTCGCCCCGGTGTATAAACAGAAAATTTATTTATTTATTTAATTACATTCAGGATTTTATTTGTAAAATAAATGATCGTCTCAACAATGGGCTGTCACGAGCCCACTACAGCTCACCACTGGATCTTTTCACTTATATTAAAGGAGGCAGCAAAGGAAGTAAGCAAGCCCACTGATTGGAAATGTGCATATATCTCCAATTCACGAATGATGAATCAAGTCTATGCTGTGACTGCTCTATAATTGCATTCCTGCCCAAATGGTCCTATATTTCTTCTTAAATCAATCACTCCCTGGAACAGCCGTTAAACTAACTGGTCTGTGATTCATGTCAATTTTTGATCCCCCTCCCCTTTATGAATGCAAATATATTCCAATTTCCAGTCCATATGGACCTCCCCTGAATTCAAGGATGGTCTCATAATTATGTCTAATGGTTTGTTTACTTCCTTTGCTGCCTCCATAAATATAATTGGATAGATTCAATCCAATGTAGATACAATCTACAGAAGTTCAAGTCCAATGTCAACAAATATCTTCTTTCATCTTCTCACCCTCCAACCCAAGCATGGTACTAAGTACTATAGGTTCTAATACCTCTCGTGTTTGGGGTTTACATAAAAAAAAAAAATACGTTACTATTTCTTATGTACAATGGATTCCAATACAACAGGCCCATTTACTCTCAACAGTTCACCCATTACATCAAGTGGCCCATTATTTCAACCCCTTTTTTTTCTACTGTTAATTTAAGCATAAAATGCTTTGAAGGAGACTTCTCATAATCTGCTTTAGCTTGCCTAATCGCTTTGATTGCAAATTAAGATACATTGGCTGTTATTCTTCAGCGTTCAAAGAATCCAATATCATCCCGATATATAATAAACTGGGTGAGAAAGCTATGCGTAGCAATTATTACTAGACAGTACAACTTCGAAAATTTTTGAACTTCTACTTTATAAATGTCTTAGTCCCTACCTTCATCCTAATATAAATAATTACCAGTATGCTTTTCCTACCCAGGAAATCAACGTTTTCAAACCTGGTCTTGTTCTCCCATTTCCTATAAATTTATCTGGACAAAGAAAGTCAAATTGGTTCGCTTTTCCTTGACATTTCAGATGCATTTGAATCTGTTCACATCGACCTTCTGCTCTTCAAGTTTTCATCCCATGGTCTTCGATCCCCTTTACTGGATTTGCTTGATTCACTGCTTGTGAATAATCGAGGGTACTTCAACTCCGTTTATGTTCCGAAGGGTGTTCTAAAGGCTATCCCACTATCATCAGCCTCATGACTAGCATTTGTTAACTTTATATTTCATGGTCAAAACAAAGAAAGGGAAAGAATTTGCATTTTTAATACTTTTTCAGAAAAGAAAGCATTACATACCTTTCCCAGAAACGTATGGTTAGTTGGATTGGAACTCTTATTTAGTGGCATCGAGGCAGGTGCTAGTGCAAAACCAAGGAGAATTATATTGATATCACTAAACACAAGGCATCGCTTCCTCTATAAACAAGAAACACTTTTCTTTTCACATACACACACACAAAAAAAAAAGAAAACCATTGTTTACTAGAAGCAATATATTTACTAGAAAAGGTTCATGAGTTTGTTTCTAAAAAATAAATAAAGCACATGCGGAAACTTGATTGAATGCTAGTAATCAACTTTAATGTTTAAAAAACTCATTAATAGTACATAATAATGGAATATGTTAGAGTTACAGAATTTAAAACAAAGAATATTTGAACCTTACTACTGATTTTAAATTAACTGGGAAAGAGTTTCCTCCTTATTCTTAGCTGCTACGTGAGCTTTTAGATGAGGATTGTGCGAACGCCTTACCACACATTGTGCAAAGAAATCTTTTCTCCTTAGTAGTATCAGATAAACGCCTTCTTACACGATGGGAACGGGCAAATCTTTTACCGCTTCCATCACATGATGATGGACTGTCTTGGACATGAATCAATAAATTCAATGTTAGATCATCTCCACTTTTAGATGCCTTGCCACAGGTTTCAAAATTAAAGGGCTTCTTTTTAGAATGAACTATTGAGTGCCTTCTAAGACGATAAGTGCTTGAAAATGCCTCATCACATATTGGACAACAAAAAGCTTTTCCTTGAGTGTGGCATATCAAGTGCGATTTCAGATGGGCTGCTGTGGAAAATGCTTTACCGCATGTTCTACAAGAAAATTTCCTCTCATTGCAATTACTAAGGGACCATTGATCAATCTGATCAGGATAACGATCTCCTGCCTACTGGCGTCCGAAGATGTTTTATGTTCTTTCGATTCCATGTTTTTCTGTGAAAGAACACTATCACCTTGGAATACATTTCTGCTTCCAATTTCATCAGTAGACATTCTTTTACTGTGGATGTATCCTTCAGTTTTCTTGATTGCTGACTATGAATCTCCTAGGTTTCTTCTGAAATAAAAAACTAAGAGACAAACAAAAAATGAAGATTGTTATATAAAGAATAAAATAAGAGATATTTGCTACCTATTTCAAAAATTACTTTCTGTCCTTCTCCAACATTAGAGATCAATGAAATGGGCTGGTTACTTTTAATCTCAGCATAATCTTAAAAGACAAGTGAACAGAGAATAGGAACGAGATTAAGCACCGGATGTAAACCTGCCTAGGGGTTTTTTAATATTTGCTTTTCATATTTTTACAGACTTTTTTTCAGAAGAAACCTAGGATTCATCGAGACTTTTCCACTTGGTGTGGGTAATACATATAGCTCAATATGGCCGAAGTCACTGATGCGCCTAGAATAACTACAAAAGAACATTCTTGTTTGAATATATTTTAAATAACTCTTAAAAACTGCTATTGAAACTGCAGATCTATTAAAACTATAATTGGATACCCAGTTTTGTTAATATGGAACGTGTGAGAGATTAAGGACATTTTTTGGCAGATGTAGAAAAATTTATGCGTTTTTGTATTTTTAACAATTGCATTTTACCAAGCAAGAAACTATTCCTGTTGCACAGCAATGCAGCTGAACTTTTGATTTTGCTTTGCAATGACCTAATGGCTGAACAAATCAAGAAAAGTCGTTCAGAAAGCACAATCAATGGCAATATGTCGAATTCAATGAATTGATTCCATCAATGAGAGCGATAGAATTATCTTATTAAATGTATTTGTAAGTACATTTAATAAGATAAATATCTGTTGTTATAAGGTTTTAAGAGCATCGGCAACTAAGGCCATATTGCTATGTATGTACTCTCGGTAAATTGCACGTATGTTCTGTGGTCGATCTTTGCTGGACGAAAAACGCAAATTTCTGGCAGACAAAATCAGTCTACGTTTGCCTGACTAACTCAGCCACGTTGTCAAAAAGACCCATGAAAAATCCACCTGTCATGCACTGGACTCGAACTCAGACTTCCACTTGGTGTGGGTAATATGTACAGCTCAATAAGGCCGAGGTCACTGATGCGCCTGGAATAACTACAAAAGAACATTCATGTTTGAATATATTTTAAATAACTCTTAAAAACTGCTATTGAAAATGACACCAGTAATTGGTTGTAAACATCGATTGCAAAGTACATTTGGAGAAACCTCACTGGCTACCAGGAGTTGAACAGAATGGTCACCAAAGTGAGCCTTTGATTGCCATTATCGGAGTATCAAAATTACACATTATCGATACCTAATAGTACAGAATAAGGCAGTGCACCAAAAACGAATTTTAATTTGAAATACTTTCCTTTATTTATGTATACACGTTTATTTAAAGGACGATTTTATGTTCGTTTTCTTCTTCTTTGGAAAGTGTTTCTAACCATTGTACGTTATGTTCTTTTCCTTTTGTTGTGCGTGTATATTTCATTTTAAATTGAAGTGTAAATTGTGATTTGACCCCTCCAACCAGCCCCATTTCTCCTCCAGATTACCCCTCCATCCAGCCCCGTTTCTCCTCCTGCCTTCGGTTCTGAAGAAACATGATTGACTCAAGAAACCAAGAAACATGGCTGGCTCCATAAGCCAACCTCGATTCCAAAAAACTAAAGGCCATTCAGCCCCTCCACCAGCCCACAATTCCGGCAGCCAGCTCCAAGCCAACTGCGAATCTCTCAATTGATCAAAAGATCAACTGCCTGGACTGGACTGGCAACTCCTTATATACCCATTCAACAGTTCAATACCATAGCAACAATAGTACACTTCATTATCCATACAACATTAAATCGTGGCAGTACCAACAATATGTAATGATCCCTCACTGTTGATATTATTTATCAACAGTGAAAATGAAAATGAGTTATCACTGTGTTCATTAAAAAGGCCTGACTTAGAGTCTCGTCCATAACGGGAGGAAGAATTTTTATGGGTCTTTTTCACAACGTGGCTCAGTTAGTTGGTCTCAATCTAGGACAGCATGGTCTATCGGTTTCCAGAGTTAAAAAAACCATCAGCAAAGGTATCGAGTTTATGCATTATGTTCCATAAATATTTTCCAAACATCAATTTCTTGCTGATTTATATGAGTCGAAAACCGTATATTTTGTTACTATGTAAAAAGTGGTTCATTGTGTAAGACAGTCAGTACCAGTTCGCGCTATAATACTTAATACACTGCTCAACAAAATTAATAGAGCAAAATGTTTTCCATTAATGTGTGCATTTAAATTTATATATGTTAACATATATTGTGAGCATTATTGCCAAAGGGGAATGTTTGATTTAATAGACACCACCGCATGTGAACTCCGAGTATCCAATAAAAATCGATCTACCACCTCACACACACATTATGCAAATTATTCTTGCACGTAAAAAGACTGTTTGCAACTGCATTCCCGCTTTCTGGTTTGCTCAGTTTGCTCAGGCCACATTTCCAGTATTCAGGATGGCAAGTGATCGTAGCTTAGAATTTAAATGATTCTTTGAGATGGCAGCCATCGGACAAATTGAATCGGGGTAGTCACAAGCAGATGTGGCACGTAGTGTCCTCTTGACATTATGGAAGCAGGGGTCTGCGCGGTAGCACAGTAGTTATTTACTGTCCTCCTCACACGAGGTGGAAAATGTCTGGACTGGAATAACATCGATGACGATAGGAACTTTTATGGGCATTCATCCATCTGTGACTGAGTTAGTTGTCTGACAAGTAGACAGCAAGGTTTTATTCCCGGAACACAAGCAATTTAGAGACACAAAACAAAAAGGTAGATGAAGTAACTTTCTGGGTGACCCAAATCAATAGTTTTTTATTTTATGGAATCAGGATTAGGTGACAGAAACCACCACAAGAAGAGCTGTCCAAGATCACCCGAGGGCTACGTCAACCAGAACAGACCGCTATTTGACTCCAACAGCAAGGCAGAACCCTAGGATCTCTTGCAATCTGTGAAAGGATGTTGTGAACGTAAAAAAAATTGTATAAAATGGGCTGGTTAGTTTTAAAGAGACTCTTTTTCTCCGACACAATTTCTTAAGGGATTGATGAAAAGTATCGAGGGTAAGCACCGGATGTAAACATATTCTTTATTAACAAACTGCCTAAGTGAGATTTTTGTTGATTATAAGACAATATGTCTATGGAAACGAATTAAATTTTTTAATCAGATTATTAAAAAGTCAAAAAAGTTATTTTTACAGAGACTTTTTTCCCCCTCAGCAAAATCCTGAAAAATCAGTGAAAACCGTCTTTGGCAGATGCAAAAGAATTCCCCATCTTTGTATTTTTAACCGTTGTAATAGAATACTAAAATATTAATGGCTAATCCTGTAATTTTTCAAACAAGAAACTGTTCCTGTTGCACATCAGCTGTGCAATCATATTGATCAGTTGAACTTTTATTTATGCTATGTAATGGCTGGCAAAACGAACACGAAAACAAATCAAGAAAAGAGTCTCTCTCAAAGCACAATCATTGGCAGTATATCGATTTTCAGGCCACATTGCTATCGATTTTCTGTTTGCTATAAAAAACGCAAGTTTCCGGGAGAAAAAACCATGCTACCCTCCCCTGGGACCGACTAGCTGAGCCACGTTGTGAAAAAAAAAGAACATAAAAAAACCTCACGTCATTGATTGGATTGGAAGTGAGATCTTTTCCACCTTTGAGAACGACGGTAATTATACTAACTCTGTAACCCACAGAGGCTACCCCAACTGGTGGTTACTCATGGGACAGCCAAATGTCTAGAAAGGTTAAGCTGAAAATGCTAAGTTGACGACTGCTTCACTATCGTTTTCCACCAAGTAACGGGATTAAAAGTGGAAAAGTTCTTTTCCAGCACTACATAAGAGCATAATTGATTTAAAAACTCTTTGCCATTCAATGAAATAAATCCATCCATCATACATTCACATCAAAGTGCAAAAAGATGAAATTTATCCCTTTTTCTTGATAGTTATCTCCTTAATTATTCATCTCCTGTGTGCAGTCTAATTAAGGGGAAGGATTACAACAGCATTGAGATTACTCAATCCAATCAAGGCCTTAAACACCTCAATATAATCTCCTCTCAAATTCTTAGTCTCCAAACTCTGCAATTTGTAAAACTGAAGCCCTCATAAATGTCTCAAAAGAGAAACTGTATAAGAGTTTAATATTCACCAAGCGTGTGTTGAAAAAAAAATAGATGGCCCTTTGTTATCTAACTGAAGCATAACACTTAAATTTGAATCTCCAACTCAATAAAAGATGGCTGTCTGAAGTCGCATATAAATCCGAACACCACGAATCCACTAAGATTCAATAAATATCAAAAATATGAAAATTCTTAAAGAACATGTTGGAGTTCCAGTCTGGCCAAAGTCTTCAGATCCACAATCATCAAACTTAACGCTCCTCAGAGATCAATAATAATAAAATTCAGAAATATATAGTCAAGAACAAAATAATTTTTCAGAAAGCTAAAAATCGCATCACAAACGCTTTGAAGATTTTTTTATGTCATTCTCCTGATAAGAAATGTGTATAGGTACAGGACAAAACTTGGAACGTCTGTTCAGCTCCGCCTTGTGTCTCTGTGAAGAACATAATCACTGTAAAAGGGCCAGAAATGTGATTGATGTAGATTTGTGTTAGTGTGCTTGTTCTGTTGTTGTGTTCTGGCCACTTGGCTACACAGAGGAATGTCACCTGAAGATATGATTCTGGATACTCGTGAGCACCACCGGAAGGTGGGCCAGTCCCAGTAGAGAACGTACTGCCTCAAAATAGACTCTGGCTCACCCAGCGTTGGCATAAGATGGGCCAGGAACCTCTGGGGATCCATTCCAGAGGGAGGAGGAATAAACCACTCCTGGTGCAAGTTAGGAAGAACAATGAATATATATAATGAAATAAAGCCAGTGATCCTGGTTGAAAAAAGAAAACAGAAAAAAATAAAACCAGTGGTGCTGATTAATTTAAAAAGGGAGTCTTCAATAGGTACTCCTGTTCTGACATTCAGGATAATTCAGAGGCAGTGATGTCCTTCAAGATCAGTGCAATGAGAAGTTTTTCATTCAACAGCCTTATAAGAAAATACAGCTAATTTTGGTACCGTTGTGCTTAATTCATAAGGGACCCCACACTACATAGAAATCTCTGAGTACTTATTTTGTCATCCAGGATAGCAGAGAGGGAAACTTGTTGTCCCAGTCAAGCTACTTCTGCGTTGATTCCCTTTCTGGGAGCAAAGACCGCGAAGGCGAAGTTCTGAAAGATGGTTTTTATTCTGTAGAGCAACTCCTCATGCCTTGGAGAGATATCTGGAAAGTCAGTTCGGAGCTTCATCCTAAGATCGTCGTAGATTGCACAGTTGAACAGCAGGTGACTCCATACTGTAGATTTTAGTGTTTTGCACCAACCTTACGTAAAAATAAAAACACAAAGGAAACTGGACTTTTAATAACTGTGTTTATAATAAATTATAATAACCTGTATTTACAATAAATTTAACTTTACGATAAACTATACATATAAAATATTAAAATCTGCTACATTAAGAACAATAAAATGCATTAAAATATACTAAGTTAAAAGCGATAAAAAACCATAGCTTTCAAAGGCTCCAGCCTTCTTCTTCACCGCTGAAGAAGAAGGCTGGAGCCTTTGAAAGCTATGGTTTTTTATCGCTTTTAACTTAGTATATTTTAATGCATTTTATTGTTCTTAATGTAGCAGATTTTAATATTTTATATGTATAGTTTATCGTAAAGTTAAATTTATTGTAAATACAGGTTATTATAATTTATTATAAACACAGTTATTAAAAGTCCAGTTTCCTTTGTGTTTTTATTTTTACGTAAGGTTGGTGCAAAACACTAAAATCTACAGTATGAATATACCCAACCTCAGAGGCCTGTTTGAAGAAGACGTGACTCCAATCTTCTGCCTTCCCGCAGAGGAAGAGATCGGTGTGATGTAAGCCAAACTGATAGAGTTTTGATTGATGGAGCCACATCCAGTTATCCAAAGAGCAAGTTTCCATAGATGTACAGGCAGCCAGGGAAGCAGATTAACTGAAAAATATCAGTAAGCTAGTAGCAAGGGGGTTGCAATGTAGAATGAAAGAAGAATGAATGAACGAAAATGAAAGATAGAATAAATGAATGAAAATGAAAGATAGAATAAATAGGCTTGGCACTGAGGGAACTAGGAATTATGGTAAAAGAGAATAAATGGCAGTTTTAATGAAAGAAAGAGTGACCCAGCATGAGGGAAAGAGAGAGTAAATGGGAATGAGTGGAAGAGCAAATGGAATTGGCCGAAAGAATACAAAGTTAAAAATAACTTACATTACTTTACATATACTGTACTAACAAACATTTACTAACCACATAAACGCTATCACTGCATTCTCCTCTGGCCTGCAAAGGGGAGGGAGGAGACGGATCTCTGTCTCCTCTCCTCCCTGCCTACCCCCCATACTTCGCCTGGTGGGGCTCGTCTCCACTGACCTCTTTGGGGATGCCTACTCCATCGTCCCTATTCTTCTGTCTGTTTTCTCCGCAGTCTTCAGTCTGACGCCCCCTCTCACTAAATCGACCAAGGTACACCCTTAACAATGCCGCCAAATTCTAATCAACGTCTCAATTCCACCGGTTTCGTGTAAATCTCTAAGACAAAAACACTATTAGCTTTTATCTAGCGTATAGCCTCACATGTTTAAATTTAATAACATCAAAATTTTGCCCGACCTATTAGGCCTTTAACACATCTCTTTAACGTTCAACCCCAACCAGCGATTTCCTAACAGCAATCCCATTAAGCATTAATGTCAAACGCATAATTTTTTTTGTATAGGTTCTAGCCACTGAAATCCCAGGAAACTAGGTGGCAGGACCTGCCAGAGCAATTTGTTGTGATACTGGATACACCCGGCTAGCCTCCACGTGGCAAGGTATGGGCAACGTCGGGCCCCACTAGGGGTCTGGCAGCCAATAAGCCGGACAAATAATGGGCACAACATATCACACTGCGCAGACACGGCCTACACACTTTCAAGTCTCTGGCTTGACAGTGTACTGTCCTCGATACAGCGAAACACACGCGGAGATGGGAGAAATCCCAGGTGTCGTCTGACACGAACATACCTTATACCGTAAGCCCATATGGTGCGGCCAATTCCCAAACTACAGATCCGGCCATGCCCCCTGTCATCTCAACAGCACTGGTAGAAGCCTACGTTCTCTGGTCTCCACTGTAAAGACCCCCGTCATCCTTCTCTTGCGCAGCAGTGTAATATACCGCATAACCTGCAGAGACTGTGACAGCTGCTACATAGGAGAAACTTCGAGACGTCTTCAAGACCGCCTTACAGAACACGACAGAGCAATCTGCCTTGCTGAGACTGACCAGTCTGCAATAGCAGAGCGCTTCTGGGCTACCCAACACGACCTCAATCCCAAGCGAGACTATGAAATAATAGACCACTCCCGGCACTTTTTCCACCGCCTATGGTTAGAGTCACTCAATATATTGAGCAATTCGAGAGCCATGAACCGCTGCAAAGGCGTGAGACTGCACCCCATCTTAGAGACAACCGCTTCATCAAGTTGAGTTGTTAAATAGTATGTTAACCTTTTGGCAATGTCATTACATCGCTAAATTCTGCCAATTATATAACTTTACTTTTGAACTAATGTTTCAAAAGTAGTACAATTCCAGGAAAACTTTTTGTGAAGGCAAAGTTTCTTTTTTCCTGTTCTGAGATTAAGATCATTGCATTAGCGCAGTAGGGTAAACATTTTTCAATATGTCTATAGATTCAAACATAAACAGATTGAAAACTTCATTAAAAATTGTAAGTTCAAATAGGTATATCAACAGAGCTCGATACTGAAAATATGAAATTAAGTTGAAAAATGTTAGGAACATGCTGAGAAACCTTTAAAAAAATACTTGCTTGACAAGCGCTCGAAATTTGTTCAAAGTCTGCAACCACAAAATCAAAAAATACAGCAAAGACAGTACAGCAAATTATACTCTGGTGCCTCGAACTTTAATCCTGATATAAATATACGTTATTGAGATGAGCTGGTGTTGGTCACTAGATGAACAATGCATTGGCAACTGACGAATGATAACTCTTCTCAATGAGACGTTTATGGAAAGATGACGTATAGGTACGAGATTAACATTGTGATCCAAGAATGGACTTGGTTAAGAATGAATCTCATTGGACCAAGTTTAACTACTTCATGTGAACATGTTCACATTAACAGCCTAGGAAAGATCTTTTTGTAGAATAAAATTTCTTGTGGAAATTTAATTTCACGGATCATATCGTACAAAATTCTGACCACCAGGAATTGAACAAAGTGACTGTTGAAATCAGCATTTGGTTGTCATTGAGTTCAACTCTGAACAACCAATTTAATTTATGAATTCACATAAACCAGAGCATCGAAATTACGCATTTTCGGTATTCTATACTATAGTATCCAACACCAAGAAAGAAAATTCTCCTTTATCTAATTTAAACATGTCTGGTTAAATTTCTTATCTATCTCAGAAGATTTTTGTTTGTTTTCGTTTGGTGACTGTTTCTAAATCTATTTTTATGTTCTAGGTTATGTGCTTTTACTTGTGTTGTGCATGTATATTTTGAATTATAGTGTAATATGGTGGTATTACTCCTCCATATTGAAAGGACCATATTGGTACTTTCATATTCATCGCTCAAACTTAATGGTGGTATATTTTTATTATCTAGACCACCAATATAGCAAGGAACTTGTTGACGCCATCCTCTCTTCTAATACGTACTTTTGTTTTTTTATTATTATGCCTTTTATTCCTTTCGGATTTTTTCCACCCCGTGACACCAAGTGTACAGGATGATTGATTGCATGGGGAACTGGAATTTGGGGAATACAATGTGTATAGAAAGGATAGACAGGACAGGAGGGGAGGAGGGGTCATGCTATTAATTAAGAAACACATAAAGTCCAAGGAAGTGAAGCCAGTCGACATCGATGGACAGGGCAGCGTCGAGTCAGTTTGGTGTGACATAAGCATAGGGAAATCAAAATTGAGAGTAGGAGTGTGCTATAGGCCTAATGACTCTGATGAGTATAATAAGATATTGTACAGGGAAATAGAGTGGGCCAGTAAATCAGAGAGTCTTATAATGGGGGACTTTAATTTCCCATATATTGACTGGAATTTGTGGGTTGGTCACTCGCACACTAGCAAGGCTTTTGTGGATTTATTGGATGATTGTTTTCTACATCAGCATGTTCGTGAGGCAACAAGAGGGAGCAATACTCTTGATCTGATTATCAGTAGTGATTCTTCATGCATTAAGAACCTGCAGATAAAAGAACCACTAGGTGGCAGTGATCACAGTGTGTTGAAGTGGGATTTACTCAAGGAGGTAACTACCATCAGAGGTAAAGGGAAGGGTTTTTGTTTTCGTAAAGGCGACTATGATGGTCTGAGACAGTATTTAAATTCTATACAGTGGGACCAACTGATGATGTTACCAACAGCAAACTCAAAATGGGAAGCATTCAAGGAACTAATCTTGGAGGCTACCAGGCTTTACATACCAACTAAGAAATATTGTTCAAGGTTTAGGCCTAAATGGTTGTCAGATGAACTAATGAGACATGTGGCAGAGAAGAAAAATGCATGGGATACATACAAATTAATGGGTGACATGGAAGCCTATGATAGATATAAGTTGGTCTGTAACCAAGTCACAAAGGAGATTAGGCAGGCAAAGGCAGACTATGAAAAATCCTTGGCAAAGGATGCAAAGAAAAACAGAAAAGAGTTCTTTACATACTTGAACTCGAAAAGGAAAGGGATGAATCAGATTGGTCCATTGGATATTGATGGTTCAACAGTTGAGGATCCTGCTCAGGTGGCTAACAATCTAAACGAGTATTTTGCATCTACATTCACGCATGAGGAGTTATTCAGGAAGGAGAATGATGTAGGTAAAGTAAACATTGGCAGTGAGCTGGATGATTTTGTAATAACTGAGAGGAAAGTGGAGGAGAGATTGTTGAGGATAAACATAAAAAAGGCACCTGGGGTGGATGGGATCTATCCAGTTATATTAAAGGAGGCAGCAAAGGAAGTAAGCAAACCCTTAGCCATAATTATGAGAGCTTCCTTGGACTCAGGGGAGGTACCTATGGACTGGAGATGTGCAAATGTGACCCCAATTCACAAAGGAGGTTCAAAGGCTGACACAAGTAATTATAGACCTGTTAGTTTAACTTCTGTTCCAGGTAAATTAATGGAGGCACTGGTTAAAGAAGCACTGCAGGATCATCTAGACAAGAATTCAGTTATAGCTCAGACGCAGCATGGTTTTGTTAAGGGCAGGTCTTGCCTGACCAATTTGATTGGATACTATGATGTAGTCACAAAAGAACTGGATGCAGGGAATAACTTTGATATTATATATTTGGATCTTAGAAAGGCTTTTGATACTGTTGCACATGGAAGACTGCTGCACAAATTGGAGCAGTGTGGCATTGGAGGCAAATTGCTGCTATGGATAAGGGGATGGTTGAGAGGCAGAAGACAGAGAGTGGTAATCAATGGACACTGCTCAACGTGGACTAATGTTATTAGTGGAGTTCCTCAAGGTTCAGTGTTGGGTCCGTTGTTGTTTTCGGTGTTTATGAATGATATTGATGATGGGATATCAAGTTTAATGTCCAAGTTTGCAGATGATACAAAGGTTGGCAGGGTCGTTAAGGACAATACTGACGCTATGCTGCTGCAACAGGATCTGGACAGGTTGAACAGATGGGCTGAGAGGTGGCATATGAGGTTTAACATCGACAAATGTAAAGTGCTGCATATGGGAAACAGTAACCCCAGAGCAACGTATCAACTCTGCGGTACTACACTGACAGTGGTGGAGAATGAAAAGGACCTGGGGGTAATTGTGCAGGCAGATATGAAGTTCTCTGAGCAGTGCAGACGAGCTGCAAGAGTAGCTCATGGTGTGTTGTCAATGATATACAGGAATTTTTCTAGCAGGGATAAGGAGGTGATTATTCCCTTGTATAAGGCAATGGTAAGGCCACATCTTGAGTACTGTATACAGGTCTGGAGGCCTCATTTCAAGAAGGATGTAGAGCTGCTGGAACGGGTACAGAGAAGGGCAACAAGATTAGTAAATGGAACAAAGGGTTGCCCTTACGAAGAAAGGCTTAAGTTTTGCAAATTACAGAGTCTGGAGACTAGGCACCGGCGAGGTGATCTGATAGAGGTGTATAAGGCTTTGAATGGTTTGAGCATGCTCAATGCCAATGGGATTCTTCATCTTTCTCAGAATAATCACCTCAGAGGGCATAAATTCAAATTGAGGAAGGACGGATGTCGGATAGATGTGCGGAAATTTGCCTTTGGCCAGCGGGTGGTTGGTTGGTGGAACCGACTTCCATCACTGGTTGTTGAAGTTGATAGCCTAAACAAATTTAAAGCTCAACTGGACAGGTATTTCGAACGAACGGAGGGGTGAAATGGGAGTGGTTTTTTTTTTTTTTTTGTTTTTTTTGGCTGATGCTGAATAAGCTTGCTTTCTTGCATCATATGCCTCTGCTAATGCTAATGCTAATGCTAATGCTAATGCTAATGATTGCGTCCGGTTACTACTTCATTATTACTGTTTGTCGAAGATGTTGTTGTTATATTATTTCTTCCTGATGGGAGTTTCCACCCCCGTGAGGGTACTGGTATCAAATGCACAGGGTGGTGGTTAAGTCTGTTGGTCAAGGAACTCTCTGACTATCCTACAGGAGTTTCGGATTTCGACTTTCTGGAGTTCCTTGTATGTGTTCTGTTGCTGCTAGGCTGTTGTGTAGGGTCTTTGGCATCATACCAGTGGTTGACAAGATGATGAGGATAGTCTTCACTTGTTATATATGCCATATCTCTTTGATCTGCAGTCTTAAGTTCTTGTACTTCCTGATCTTTTCCTTGTGGGTTTTCTAAAGGTTACCAATGTTGGGCACCACTATGTCAATCAGATGCATAGCCTTTTTCATAATAACGGACTGTCTTGTCCGTTATTATGGTGCGGC
The DNA here is from genome assembly GCF_048544385.1 of Mastigoproctus giganteus. Classification (NCBI taxonomy): domain Eukaryota; kingdom Metazoa; phylum Arthropoda; class Arachnida; order Uropygi; family Thelyphonidae; genus Mastigoproctus; species Mastigoproctus giganteus. The sequence goes on from NC_143588.1 coordinate 111,485,551, forward strand.
CCCAGCACAGCTTGTGGGTACGGGTTTCTAGTACGACCTGGGGTTCATACTTGTAATATGGTACACTTTCTGTAATTAACTCTTTCTGTAATTAACTGGTATTTCCTTGCTAGCGTCTGATGTATTATCTCGGCTACCTGCCCGGGTCTACGAGTATAATCCATCTGGGTGATCACCCTGCATCCTGCAAAGTTGTGTTGGATCGATTCCAGCGCCAGGTGGCATCATCGACATCTGTCATCTGTTTCTCTGCGCTCGTTTGCAGTGCATTTTCTATAGTGTTGGTGTTGATTACATGGTCTTGAATGGTGAGCATGAATCCTTTGGTCTTGGAGAAGAGCGTCCCGCTCCTGCATTGGAAGCCATTTTATTTATGTGAAAGATCACATAAATAAAAAATAAAATAAATAAAATCTTGTGGAGGTTCATTGTAGTGTCTTCTTTGTCCATCTTTCTAGATTCGTTTGTTCCTTCTGGGAGGGAGAGGTCTCCTTGGTCAGGTTGAGTGGGGTATGCCTCTTGTCTATCTTCCTTATGGCCTGTTAGCTTAGGCTCTGTTTTTCTGAAAGCAATCCTTCAGGTTAGGTATTATAGATTTCTGTTTCTCGATGAGGTCTATCACGCCCTTTCATCCTTCTTTCCGAGCCACCAACATCACTCCTCACTTAGGGTGGGTTGGTGGCTCTTAGTAATCGTTGTCCTTGTCTTTCTCATGATATCGTACAGCTCAGTGTTAGTCCAACCTGTAATCCTGAAGGAGTATTGTAGCACTGGAACTGCATAAGTGTTTATGGCTTTAACTGTGTTCCTTCCATTCAGCTTTGCAGGCTTCTGAGTCTCTGGATGGTATTTTTTGGTCAAGCTGGCCTTAATCTTCTTGTGCTCTAACTGTTGATTGAGCCTGCATCATTCCCAGGTATTTGTAGGTCTCTCTCCCTGTCATGGTTTCGATATCTTTACCAATCGACCCCCAGGGGCTCACATCTGGTGAGTATGGGGTTGGGACACACAGGGACCTGAGCTGGATATAATCATTCTTCTCTTTCTTGGTGATTCTCTTCTATTTCTCTCTCTCTCTCTCTCTCTCTCTCTCTCTCTCTCAGGGGTAACACAATTTTTTTTTTTTTTTTTTGGTTGGTGCAGCAAAAGCCTCATGCTTCCTTGCACCATAATCAATTATAATAATAATAATCGGCAACTTGTAGTTTCGGTCGAATAATTTCCATTGATACGATCTGTTGGTCTTGCATTCGTCCTGACCAAATTCCATCCTGATACCATTGCTGAATTCTTTTGTAATCGGGAGCAGATGTAGTGTCGCTTATCAGTTGCCGCGTAGAGCTTGATATCAACTGCGTATATCAGGTGGGAGAGGGTGCACAGGTTTATCCTTCCTTCTTTGAGGTTATATCCATAGTTGCTGTTGTTGAGATTGGTAGGTAGCTGGGTGAGTGCTAGACAGAGCCACAGGTGGCTCCAGTCAGCACCGTGAAAGATTTTTCTCCTGATAGAGATCGGTCGGATTGTAATGTTCTCGACCTTGATGGTGGTACTCCATTTCATCATGTTGCTTCTAAGAAGTTTGTGACTGTCAGATTGACTTTGTAGTTCTTCGGCATCTCTGTTAGCCAGTTATGAGGCATGGAGTCGTAGGCCTTGTAGTAATAAATGTAGATCGTGTACAGGTTGCGGCGTTTCTTATATGCTTGCTCTATAACCGTGACATTGTTATTACTGTTATTATAAATAAAAATTTTCTCCCTTATGGGTTTTTCCCACCCCGTTAAGAGTATTAGTACCAAGTGCGTGGAGGTGGTTGGTTGTGTCCGATTACTGTTGGCCGAGCATCTCTCTTACCATCCTCATGTGTTCAGGATCGCGACTTCCTGGAGTTCCATGTAAGTTTTCTCTGGGAGGCCTATTGCTACTAGGTTTTATTGAGTCTCTCTTGTGGTTGATACGGTAATCGGGATGGTGATTACTTGTTCAATATACCACATATCTTTGACTTCCTGTCTTAGGTCTGAGTACTTCCTGATCTTTCCTCATATGTTTTCGTGAGGTTGCTGGTGTTGAACATCACTATGTCGATCAGGTAAATAGCTATTTCCTCCTTATGATGAGGGGGTTATGTCTGGTGTGTTGCGCGGGATCGTGTTGTCCGGTTTTAGGACACAGTCCTAGTATAGTCTGTGATAATCTAGTATGGCCCGAAGCTCATACTTGAAATACGGTAAACTTCCTTTGATCAGAAGGCATTTTTACGCTAGCTTCTGATGCGTTATCCTGGCCAACTGGGTGTGGCTGTGAGTGTACTATATCTGAATCGCTCCTACCTTCATCTTACTGTGATGTGTTTGTTTGTTTCTGGGGGCAGGTGGCATCAACAAGTCATTTCTAACTTCTAAGACCTTGGTGACAGAGGAGCACCACTCACTCCACTCTAATCTGCAGGACACTCTCTCCGACTTTTCGAACTTACCCCGCTGCCTAAGGCCTGAATGCGAGCAACTTTATCCTGCAACATACTCGATGCAGTATGTTCAATATGTCTGCTTCTCATTGTCATCCAGCTGTGGCTGTGGACCTGTTTTAGCTTTTACATCCAGTAGTGACTGGTAGTTATGGAAGTGACACCGGATGGCGCCACTTTATACCTGAACCTTCACTTTGACTTTGGGAAGGTAGGTCCGATGGAGCGACTTTCGCGCTTCCCCGACCAAGTTTTTTTTTTCCTATCTTTGTGGTGGGATTCAAACTCAGGTTCATAATATTTCCTGTCTGGGGTTATAACCACTGGACTAATCGCGCTCCTTTTTTATTATTATTTATGTAAATAAGTTT